>NW_016690255.1:3445321-3490252 GCF_001604755.1 Lepidothrix coronata | reverse complement strand
CCACACCCAAAACTCCTCCCCTCCTTTCCAAGTTGCCCAATTGCCTTCATCCCTGAGATGTCAATCCCATGCTCCTCCCTAGCCCAAACTCCACCCCTGAACCTTTCCTATATAAGTTGTTGTCACCCCAATAAACTCGGCATTGCTTCACCGGACCTCTACCTGTGTCAAGAACCTTCTTGCAGTGCTCAACCCCATTCCTTTACCCCGGGTTGTGGCAATATACAGCACCAAATGAGTCACAGGCTATCCAGTTGTAATGGATCCCCAATCTTAAAGCTAATAGAAATAGCTAATAGAAATATGTGACTTAAGATGGTCGCTGGTAGTGGAATGACTGACTTACAGTTGCTCTCAACTCTGGAAAACAACAAAAGGGGAAAAAAGTACATACTGGGGTTTTTTTAACAAAAATTGAAGTTAGAGAGTTGATTTAACAATGGGTAGAGCTCAGACCACTTCAGACAGAAAAAGTCTACAAAAAGGAAAAATAAAGAAAGGAGCAGAAACTCATCTAAAGTGTCCAAAGCATCAGACTCCATTGAACTATGCAAATTTCTCATATTTGGGAAGATTAAATTTCTTTTATATTCATTGCCAAACATTCAGATTAATTCACATGCTAATAATTTCCTTACTTAGAAGTCCAAGTCCTAAATTCTCACTGTAAGATCTATTTTCCATAAAGGATATAGAATCATAGAATGACCTGGGTTGGAAGGGACTTTAACGATCATCTAGCTCTAACCCCTCTGCCATGGACAGGAACACCTTTCACTAGACCAGGTTGCTCAGAGCCCCATTCAGCCTGGCCTTGACCACTCCCAGGGATGGGGCATCCACAACTTATTTGGCCAACCTGTTTCAGTGTCTCACCACCTTCACAGTAAAAATTTCTTCCTGATATCTAACCTAAATCTAATCTCAGTTTAAAGCCATTCCCCCTTGTTTTGTCACAACATACTCTTTTAAAATTGCCTCTCCATTTTTATTTTAGGCTTGCTTCAGGTACTAGAAAGCTGCAATTAGATCACCCTGAAGCCTTCTCATTTCCAGGCTGACATTTTCTTTCACATATGTGAAAGAAAAATGTTATCAAGTCCTGTGAGTACTGAACAACTTGAGCTGCCACATGAACTTTTGTTCTATAAAAAAGCTGGTTTGGCAACCACTCTCAACTACTCACTCCCTCTTCTTTTCTTGCCTCGAGCCAATTGCTTCTCAGCTGTGCCAATGCAACTGTTTAGGTGGCTTCACTTGAAACTCAATCATCAAAATACTCATGGTTATCAGACCCATTCACGTCACAACAGAGTCAGGAATAAACTTTTATATCTTCTTTCTGCTGTCTCAGATCCAACTTTGAATAATGGTTATGTGATAGTCCAGCCATCTCCTTGCTGATCAATTAAATCAATGATTATGTGGTCAAAACAGTCTAATTTTACCAAGATTTATGGGATGAAATGAAACCTTGCAGTTCCACAGACAATTCTCATAGGCCCAGACCTAAAAGAGAACTAAATTGTAGAGCAAAAATTTTGTGAGACTTGAATGTTTAGTTCTAAAATATAGTTATTCTGATGCTTCAGGCACTCAAAAACTTGGAAACACTGGCACTTTTAATCATTAAAGTTTCCACAGTGACTAAATTCTTTGGCTATAAATTTTTCTATGCCTGTTTATACTTGTAAGCATCTTAAATAAATTAAATAGCAAGAGTAGTACTCTTATTTCACATGTATGTCAAAGAAATAACTAACTCCATTGCAAGTTACATGTCCAAGAAAATCCACACTATAGTATTTCAGTTCTCCAGGAAAGTTTTAGGGTTTAAAACATTAAAATCACAACCAAGAACATTTCTCATTTGCCATACTCAAAGACAACTGAGTTATACTGAGGAATGATTAAAAAGAACCCCTAAACTTGGATAACACTTGAAAGTAAGTCCAGTGTAATACTGCTTTGTATTGATTTATTTTTAGTTTTACTATACCGAAATGCTACAGAAAGACATTATTCGCATTTTATACACAGCAGATTCTACTATATCAGAGAATTTATGACCAGATTTCTGTTTGCAGTTTGTCATTGGTTTTAGCCAAGATATGTCATTTTAAAAAGTTTGGTTTTCTCCTTTCATTGTCCCTCTCCTTTAAGAAGTGCTTTAAAAAAGTGAACATATTGTCCAGCTGTGGTTACCCCAGGAT
Organism: Lepidothrix coronata; assembly: GCF_001604755.1. Taxonomy (NCBI): domain Eukaryota; kingdom Metazoa; phylum Chordata; class Aves; order Passeriformes; family Pipridae; genus Lepidothrix; species Lepidothrix coronata. Next base: position 3,488,039 of record NW_016690255.1, on the reverse strand, counting down.
GATAATGAAGACTGTGCTGATCAATATGGTCCCACTGTTCCTCTGTATCTCCACTAGCCTCCTTCAACAGTTTTTGCATTATATTTATATTACTTATGCTGTTTGAGGCAAAGATCATCTTTTCATTACACATGTGAATGATGGTTAACAGAGGGGAAATCTCAAAGTTCTCGGACCCTGAAATTACAAGAAAATCAACCTAAATCAAGTTAATGATGATGAAGAATTGCTGGATGGGATTTGAAATCACTGCAACTATCACAATCTTATTTTTGGAGTAGTTAAATTTATGCTGTATGGATTTACGCACTTCATCTTTCTGTTTGAATATAATGCGAATTGGGTTGAAATCTAGTTTCTTAAAATTTCTATATAAAGGAAGTATTAAGTAGCATATTAGAAGACATTTTTTAGATTTCATTTTCCTTATCCCTGAAAGTGATATTTTGTAATGCTTTAAATAAAATTTTAGAATAATTAAGAACTCCTAACCAAATCAAGCAGATCAAAAGTGCGGTTCTTCAAAGAGCTTCATGGATCAAAGTTGTTCCTTTGTTCTAATTTTGAAAAAAAATAAAGTTATTAAGCTTTTTATGAAGAAATATATTTAAAAATTCTTCCCTGAATAAAACATTTCCTTTTACATATGTGTAAAGTGATTTTTTTTTTGTAGCTGCCAAGAACAACTTCAAATGGAAATTTTAAATAAAATGTTTCAATTTAAGTTATGCAATTTCTCCAAGTAGATACCTCAGCAAACTACAAACTAATTTGTTAAGCATGTTACTTTTTGCGTCAGTTCAGTTTTGGTGGAAAATTCTCCAACCAAATCTTTAGTGAAAGTTTTAAGATACTTAATAAAGTTATCTTATCAAATTTTAAATGTTAAGCTTGTATCTGTTGCTGCATTCCTAAGGTATCTTAATTTTACACCTTCAATCTTTTACAGTTTTTATTAAACCTATATAGTAATTATATATAGACTATTCAGGATATCTAAAGGATTACACTAAACCCTGTTTGTATTTTTGAATGAGAGGAAACGATAAAACAGTTTCCCAAGTATTTAAATTAGCCTTTTAAGAATAGTCACAGTGATACAAAAAAATAAAACAAACAAACCCCAAACTTGTTTTGCATTCAGACTTCAGTCTTCAGAACAGTCTCTGGAGCCCTTTGTATCATCAGTGTGTTTGTGTTGGATATCTGTATAGACAGTAATGGCAATAGTGGCAATGGATTCGTGCTTTTATGAAAACTGAAAATCATTCCAGTCAGTTGTCTCTTAGCAAATTTAAGAAAAATTACTTTGGAAACTGTCTATTCAGATGTGATTTATATCAGAAATCTTCCAATGTAGCAAGGAACTTTTGAATAGGAAAGTCACAAGTTACAGCAATATCTTACAGACTTGAAACTAAACCAACACTTGAATATGAAAAATCATTGGCAAGAAGGAATATATTTTTCTATGGTACATATTTAAGGATTGAAATTGTTCCTATGAAAAAGAAAAGAAAATATAAAAAATCCTTGTCATACATATGTATTAAATGTTGGAGAGATGTGGCTCATCTGCTAAACAAAAAAATATACAGATTGATGCATCAAAAAGTTTTCATGCATCAACCTGAAAACTGTTGAGTATTTGTTTATTATATTTTTTTTTCTCTTTTCATTAAAATGTCAACTCCTCCACTTGAAGGTTATCTTGCTCCCTAAGAAGTCTCAAACAAAAAGATAACATGAAATGACTAGTACTGCTTTACCATTATATGTATGCAGCACCACAATGAACTTGTAAAATACTGTGAATTTACTAAGTTTACTAAAAGAGTACAGCAGAAACAGAATATTCATGAACTAGAAAGTTCTTTCATAATTTTGGTGCCTGTGAAGCAGCTGTTTCTTTGAGCCTTCTCCTAATTTCAATGTTATACTAGCCTTAGCATATGTCTGTGTAACAGGAACATCATGGCCTGATTTTCCTTTCAGGGAGGAAAATAAAATAGCACAATACTGAAATCTTAAGTATTATATCATGATACAAATATACTAATGAGAAACATGGTATGATGAAGTTAAGCACATAAGCCTCACAGAGTGGCATGCAAGTAGCATATAGATGTGGTCTGATCAGTTATGCTTTACTCAAAAGAGCCCCTAAAGTGCCTAAATAAACTTTTCATTCTTCAGTGTCCCCAAGCTTACCTTCTGGACAAGGCTTCAGAAGCCAGAAGTGGATAAAGTTGGTATTACACAGACTCAGGAAAGGTCTATGTCTCAGAGGGAGGAATTCTCTCCCTCTAGTGAAAAGGGAAAGTCTGGGAAAGACATTGAAGTCAGGAGAAATGAGGGCAACTGCAGGTATAGTCTCCCTGTATCTCATTCAAATTAAATCCTGGTGAAAAATCAGGAAGCCAACAGAGCAAAACACATCCAGGTTTTTTGGTTTTAGGTAACGAGCCTGACCCTTAAAAAAACATCAGCTACTCACTCTGCCCATTGACCACCCAATTGTTCTCCCTACAGGCACAGAGACGAAGCAGAAGGGTTACTGATTATCCTTATTTACAAGAGTTTCTCACCCTGTAGCTTGGGCAAAATTTGAAGAGATGTTGATTCCCCACAGGAGGAAAATTAGGGTCTCCTAGTAATGGGCCAGGTAGTGAGAAAACAGAGTCATCATCATGGAAATATTTTTTTTTAAAGCAGCACCTTAAGAAAAACAAAATAATAAAGAAATAAGACCTTTCCAGCATTCTAGAGAAAGGGAATATATTTACAGGTAAATGTAAGATTGTTAGGCCTATATTTGATATAGACCATATGCTGAAATTACTTATAGGAAGTAATTCCTATATAGCCACTCAGAAGCTGAACAGCCCGCCAGAAGGATACAGATTCCAGCCAAAAAGTCAAATCCTTTTGTACAGTCAGACTTTTAGCTCTAGGTACTATGCATTGTAGATATATGCATGTACATATATATTGATAGAGACAGAACTACTACCTTGGAAAAGAAGATTATGAAAAATATATGCTAAAATCTCTATTTTTTAATATATAGAATAGGATTTGATTACATTATTTTCATCAAGGCGATTTTTAACCAGTAACAACAAAAAGAGTCTTTTATACTGCAAAATTTGTTCAGAAGGATGTTGAGGGTAAAAACAGCCTAATAAAAATCTTATCACAAAGTTATATTGAAGAATGAAGAAAGATAATGTAGGGCTACACAGGTATGGCACATCAAATCACGTGCTTCTCTCCTGTCTTCTAACAGAAAATTTATTCTCAAGAATTTAATCCTCAGAGAAAACAAAAAAAAAGGAGAACAAAATGCCACATGTAAACGCCATGAGGAATGATGCAAAAAGTATCTTTAGTTTTCCTTAGAGTTTTCTCATCTTTTCAGGAAAAAAATAAACTTAAATGTTTACAGCACTGTTATCAAATGTTAAATCTTCCCTGTCCTCCTAAAGAGGTAATTAAGGAAAGGTGGGATATATATTGCCTTGACAGTTTGAGGTTTGAACATTTTCTCATGCTTCAGAAGGTGAAATCAACACTAGATTTTGAAACACCATGTCTCTCTTCTCTTCTTTCTCTATTAAAACAGTTACAACATTATAAAATCTTAAAGATTTGCTGTATAGTTAAAAAATGCTGTTTGTGTACTATTGTAACTTCCTTGGGAAATGCCTCAAATCCTCTAACAGTTAATATTTGTAGAAACATTAGAAATGTAGAAATACTATAAATATTAGGAATATTAAGATTTAGAAAGTAAAGCACCTCCAACATGATGGACTGAGACTTCATGTGTTCAGAACTCTAATTTTTCAGTCAGAAACCTCATTCAGAAATTAAGAGACTGAAGCAATACAGAGAATAGTGTGATTCTGCAAGTCCATGATCATCCTATTCTGTTACTATTTCAGGATGTATTACTAAAACAGTGAGTATCTCATCAGTTACAGTATGTTTTATCCCATTTTCACCTGAATCCTGGCACTACACAGCTTCTCACTCGCTCCCTACCTCCAGTGGGATGGGAGGGAGAATTGGGGAGGGAAAAAAGTATAATCCCTGTGTTGAGTTAAATACAGTTTAATAGATAAAGCAAAAGCCACATACAAGCACAAGGAATTAATTCAACACTTCCCATTGCCAAGCAGGTGTTTGGCCACCTCCAGGAAAGCAGGGCTCCATCACACATAACAGTGACTAGGGAAGCCAAATGTCATCACTCCAAATGTGATTCCTCCTTCTTCCCCTTCGTCTATATGCTAAGTATGTTACCATATTGTATGGAATATCCTTGTGGTCAGTTAGGGTCAGCTGTCCTGGCTGTGTCCCCTCCCAGGCACTTGTGCATCCCCAGCCTCCTTTCTGGTGGGGTGGGATGAGGAGCAAAAAAGGCCGTGATTCTGTATAAGACTCTTCAACAATGATGAAAACATTCCTGTGCTATCAACACTGTTTTCAGCATAAACACAAACCACAACCCCATACTAGCTCCTGTGAAGTAAACCAACTCTACCCCAGTCATAACCAGCATAGAGTGTGAACTTCCTTCCTCAGAGTTCATTTTTTCATTCTATTTGGAAGAGATGATGTTCGCTCACCCTTTCAATTGATATAACTTTCTGCATTCAGGTTAGGATCTCAAATGGATGAAGGTATTTTGTGAAATACATTGAGCATCTACACTTTAGAGAAGGATGAATCTTAGGATATAAGTCTGTTCACAATTTCTACTGAGTTTTGCACTACTCAGCTCAACATTCTGAGTCAACCACACTACTTAAAGAGTTAAGATACACTATGCAGAATTCTGTACATGGGTTCAAAGTCAAAACACCCAGAACTTATTTTCTGCAGTACTTACCTCCTAGGCATCAGACTTTTTTTGATCCAGGCTTAGCTCATTTTTTTCATTTTACAGTAACTTTTTGCTAGTAAAACACTCAACATGTCAGTCAGGCATTAATGCAGAAATCAACATTTTGATCATATCTAAATGCCTTTTTAAAGACATAAGTCAATATAGAAATAAAAATTATGGGCTGAAATGCTCTGACAGCACTGTGTACAAGATCAAAGTATGCTAGCTGTCCCTTTTGTCTTTATTGCTTAAAAATACAGCAATGTATTTTAACATTTCTACAGTTAGAGCAGATGTTATTTTCCACAAACATCCCTTCAGAGGCAGATGAATTCTGCATTTTCAAAAAACTGCATATCACAGATCTTGATTCAGTCTGTCAAGCACTCCTCTCAGATTTACTATTTATTTGACCTTGAAAATATGGATCCATGATTCCAAAGGTATAACTAAGCATTCAACTCCTCATTGACTGCATACACCTTACTAGCTCCTGAAAGCCAGAAAAACAAATTCCTCTTAACTAAACAAATCATCTTTCCATCTATCTCTTCTTCCCTTTAGGTAACTCACATGGCTAGAATTCAAGATGATCCACCAAGGAAAGAAAAAAGCCCTAGAATCAGTTTAATGAAAAGAATTCAAAAATGTAATTAATTTTCATTTTCCTAATGACAGGGAGAAGCCAGATTCATGCTGCAAATGAACAATAGTCAAAAGTTAACCCCAGCACCTCCAATCGTTCCAACTGCTGGTTCCTTCAGATGCTTTTCTTCCTCCATTTTATAGTAATTTTTCCACTGAGTCCTATTAATCATACAAAATCTCCTGACAAAGTAACCCACCTGTCTTCATCTCTTCAGGAGACAGTTTTCATTTTATATAGAATCGCAGGATATTCTGAGTTGGAAAACATCCACAAGATCATTGAGTCCAACTCTCAAGTGAATGACCCATATGAGGATCCAACCCATGGCCCAAACCAGAACCCATGAACAAACCAGAACCATGCATTTCTTCAGTGAATGATAATTACATATTGCACTGGAAGCTAGAAGGGGTGATTTAACTCAGTAGTGAATGGGGATAAGAGGCAAAATATAAAGAGCCTTTTTTTTGTACATTCTCAAACGTTTCTATATTCACAAGTGATTCTAATACGGAAGCCTGGAGATTCCCCTACAATATGTATTTATTTGTTCTTTATATTATAATCTCTTGATGTAACTGCTTAGGTTCTAGAGATTGATTAGAAAGGGCTGGTAATGTCCAATTATTCCTCTGCTCCAGCATAATGTCCCTCCCACAGAAGACAGTTATCCATGAACTTCTTCAATATGAGTCCTTCCCATGGGATGCAGTTCTTCACAAATCACTCCAGAGTGGGTTCTTTCCATGTGATCACAAATCCTGCCAACAAGCCTGCTCCAGCATGGGCTTCTCTCTCCATGGGTCCACAGGTCCTGCCAGGAGCCTGCTCCAGCATAGGCTTTGCACAGGGTCACAGCTTCCTTCCAACATCCATGTCCTCTATGGGCTGCAGACAGATTCATGCTCCGTGGGCTGCAGATGGATTCCTGCTCCACTGTGGACCTCCATGGGCTGCAGGGACACAGCTGCTTCACCATGGGCTGCGCCATGGGCTGCCAGAAGCACATCCTCCTCCTCCTATTTCTCTCACATATTCCCACTCCTCTCCATTTCTCTGGCTGCTGTTACTGTTGCAGAGTAGTGTTTTTCCCCTTCTTAAATACATGATCCTAGAGGTGCTATACCACTACCCCTGATGGGCCCACTCTTGGCCAGCAGCAGGTCCATCTTGGAGCTGATTGACATCAGCTCTGCCAGACATGGGGAAGCTTCTGGCAGCTCCTCACAGAAACCACCCCTGCAGCCTCTCCTCTGCTACCATAACCTTGCCACACAAACTCAAACCAGCAAGGTAGGGGAATAGTTTCATTAAGTAGATTTTTTAATATATATTTTTTTACTAATTATAGACTGATAGTCCCTTTATTGAAATATTCATTTTAAACTAGACAATCCCTCTCTTGAAAGCCTGCTTGATTCCATAATCTCAATTTAAATACAAAGATGGATTTGGGGAAATAGAATTGGCGGTATTACTTGGGAAATAAAATAGTATCACTGATGCAAAACTACAAAAAAAGTTCCCCCCATTTCTAAATAAATACAATACCAGGAAAATTAAGTACAATTTTGGGGAAATTCTCTCTTCTTAAAATTTTACAGATTCAAAAATAAAGTATGTTCAAGTAATTTTTTTTTAAGTTATTCCAAAACACAGCTAAAACAACAACGCAGGTTTTCATCACACAAACAAAAATTATCTTACAGTTTGTTTGTTATTTTCTTTTCCCTCTAAGATGGAAAATACATAGGAAGTGGCAACTCTGCCTATTACTTCTGTCTGCTGGTAGTAGAAATTTTTCCAAGACTCATGTGCAAATTGTGATGATAGAGTTATGCCACACAAAGAGAACCTTAAACTTCTTTAGGTATTTTAATTAAATTAGAAGAAGGGTTATTATTGAACCTATGTTATGGAAGAAAAATAAGCTGCTGCTTTGCTGCCTGAAATTATTCAGTCAATCAGTTTCAGAACTGAAATCCCTTCTGATTTCCCATTTCCTATGCAATTTATGAGAAACTCAAAATTATTCAGGAAGTGTATTAGTATATTGGAAAAGTACTTTAAATTGGCCAAGAGCCCAGAAATCTGCATCCTCTAGAGGTCAAGTCTCCCAGTTCCTAATGAAAAATACCTGGGAATGGTTTAAGGTTCAATACAATGCAGTACTTTTAAATTATGAAAACATTTCATACAAAAAGAACAACATTATAATTTAATGTTTTACTAATGTTGCAAAAGCTATTCAAATACAAGTCTATTAAGGAAGCTAACTTATTCAATAATGGAATAGATGGGTGTGATTCTAAGACTGAAAAAATATTTTACAATTGCTTTATCATTTCACTGGTATTTAATATACACAGTTTGCTGAAAAAGGACTGAGCATAAATGTAAAATTAAGAAAGGCTAATACAGTGTGTACTTGAAAGGAAGACCAGACTGACTACGTCTCAAACTCTCTTTTTAAGTAATATCTGGAATCAAATCACCTTAAAAAAATAAATATGTACTACACTTTAGTGACAGAAAAAGTGCAAATGAATGTTTCTTATAACACAAGTACGATCTGAAAAAGCATTAACTAGGCCAGTCTGACAATAATATCTCTGCCAAAGTTACTGCTCCTGTGGGCTGTTTTCACTTGTTTACATCATAGACTTTAAGTGCAAATACACAAAAATGTAACATTATTTTTAGCATCATCTGCAAGAAGAAACGGGAAGTTATTTACTAACTCAGTGGTCCCAGGTAATACCTCTTGTCTACAGGCATCTTCATTTGCATAGTACAATGTTGTATATTAAAAAGTGTGTCAGCATGAGGTAATGTGGGAAACATCACCATGCAACCCCTTTTTACGTTTGCACTTGGTCCTTCATATGATGTAGGTCAAATAGAATTTTTTGTGCCAGCAAATCATATATATTATTTAAAAAGAAAAGAATATTTTTCTCAATACAGAGTATGTTTGTCTGAAGTGATTAACGAAATTTGAATGACAAAACTATGGTATCTTCTCATGATCTCTCTGAATTGAGACCATTATTGTGTTTCATTCGCATTTCTTCCACAGCCATGTAGTGGTGTTACTGACATTTTTCAGCTTTTTTTTTTTTTTTTAAGAATAGTCATTCCAGAGAATATATCTAATTGCCAAATTTATAGAACATTTGGACAAGACCTAACCTTGAAACTCCAATCTGATCCTGAATTTAAAAATAATGATTGAGTATAAGGTAGAAAGATCTATTTAACTCACTTATACAAAGAAGAAATTATTTAATATTCATTGTATAAAGTTCTTACTGAGAGAAAATTATTTTTTCTGCTATCTTGATGACAAGTGTAAATAGTGATGTATAATTTTTGTGATAAGCACATATAAAGATCAGAAAATAAAAGATTTTATTTGGGTTATTCAGTACCAGAGCAAGAAACTGCACAATGAAGCTGTACGGCTCTCATCTCTCATCATCATTAGATTTTAAATTATAGTCAAAAGAGTGATAGAATGGCTGCTGATGGCACAAATTATTTAATGGATAATAGTCATGACATGCTATATACATATGAAATAGCACTATCAGGTTGACTGACTGTATCATGCTCACTGGCTAAGTTTCAAGCAGTGTCATAGGGTAGGACTGACACACATTAACATGATCAGCGGCGTCGCATACAGTGTGACTAATGAAGAGTATGTTTCACTGTGAGCGATTGCCCATAATTAGGTGAGATTATATTTTCCATGACACTTGCTCTTTAAAAGGTTGTATTTATGGTAAAAAATTCTAAATATTCTCACTGGTTTATTTTTGAATACTCCAATGTCAACTAATCAGTAATTTTATTTATGGTAAAGGACCTTTTTTCCTTTCTGGATTTTTTTTTTAATCTACTTTCTTTTTTCCATTTTGTTTCAGAGGAAAACCACCAATTTAGGCATCAAACAAGCTAATCAAAGAGAAGAAAGTCTTGCCATGTTTGAGTAGCTTGACTGAAATATAGGTAAATTGGAATTGCGATGGTACTCTTTCTGAGTAATTCCATCAGTAGGTACTTTCAGAAACAATTAAAAAAGAGGTCTTAAAATATTCAGTGCAAAATAACGCATTTTAACATTATTGTTTTTCTCAGCTCTTCCTTTTCAGTATTTTATCATGCTATAGAGCTGTCTAAAGGTTCATGAAAGTTTATAATCACATCCTAGACCTAGTACTTGCCAGAAGAGACTGCAGACAAATTCTGAGGTTGTACACAAGGCATGGTATGATTTTTCTAAGGCCATATTCCAGCCAAGAGTGAAATCTGCATTAAAGAGTTGCATCTCTCAAAACTAAATCAATTTTCTTATACAATGTGCTCTGTAATACCTCCTAGAAATAGAAATTATTGTCTTTAAACAACAGCAGCACCAGTCAGGAATTTTGTACTTGTTTCTCAAGATAGGCAGTAACTAAAGGGGAAAGAAAGAAGCAGACATGATGAGAGAAGCAAAATAATTGCAAAGAAGGGTCCTGAACAAATGAAGAAGAAAGGAAAATAAGATAAAAACTATCTCATATCAGTGAAAGAGAAAGGTTTAGTCTACACACCTTTTGATTTATTTTTTTTTTTAGTAGGCTAGACTAATACAATAACTAACACTCAAATAATTGCTTCAGGGCTATATTTGCAATTAAAAAGTGTCTTTTTTTTGATTAAATTATTTCAGGCAAATAAACATTTTCCCAAATTAATATGGGCTTTCTTGTGCCAGTTCTAATTTGAAAAGATGGCTTCAAAAATTGTGGAAAATGGTCATAAAGAAGAAAAAAGTCTTCAGTAAACCCCTTGGGACTTTGGAGAGATAATTTTAGTCTTACAAAGTGATAAGAATAATGAGAAAGGATAACACAAAAAGCCATCTGAAATCAGATCTTAGGGGATTGTAAACCAGAATGTATTCTATTTTAATATTGCCTTAAGGTTTATATCTAGAATGTTCATGTTTAGTACAAAATTGAAATTTAAAACTGCACAATAAAAATTATCAAACCTCTGTTGGTTATCATAAAAAAAGTTTGAATTTTGGTGTTATCTGTCTTTTCAGTATGAACATTTTATTTTAAAAAGTGATTATGCTGATTATCATCAATTAGGATTATCATCAATTCTGGATTAAAATTTTGGGGGTTATTTTCCTATCTGAGAAATATTGTGAATCAATTTAAGTTTATTTGTGAATAGTAGAAACTAAATAAAGGCTAAGTTTACAATACAAATAAGATGCAAGATCCTTTCATCATTATAATGATGATTTATTTAGAAATCTATTTTTAGTATTACTGTATCAAAGTCTTCAATCAAGGCTGACATGAAATTTTGCTTGGAGTTAACAGAATTTCCAGCTAATGTCTGGAAATCAACTAGTGAACATTTATGCTCAGGTCACACATATTAATTGAGAGCTGAAGAGTAAAGCAAGTAAATCCAATCTAATCATCTGAAAAAAATTACTAACTTTGTTCTTAGATGAGAGATGCTTGAAATGAAAGTTAAACATACATCCATGCAACCAATTTACAAGGTGAAGAACATAATTGATATTTTTATTTATAAGAGAAACCTTTTTCTTCTTTAGGAGTTTAAAATAATTAACAATTTTTTTCCTGATGAAAACAAGAATGAAAATATAAATTAAATTTAGAGATGAATTATATATATATATGTTTTGCAGTTAGGCTAGTGGAACTGAAAAATAATTCTGCACAATCTTACTGAAATCCTACTTCTATATTGATATAAGAAATCTAATTTTAATGCAAATTGGAATTTATACAGTGCTAAATTATGCATGACAAAATTACAGAATTGAAAATTTATACAGATTACAAAAGTAATTTCTGTTTCAGCCCTGATGCCTTCATCACGGAGTATGAAAGCCATAAAAATTGCTCACACAATAAAAAGATAAATCTACTGAAACAAAGCTCGTCTTAAGAGAAGACACCTTTAAAAATATTCTTATCTTTCTAACATTCCTCTCAACTTTAAACCAACAGATTCAATTCTGCCTTCATTTTATCTGATGAAGTCATTATATTAAGGATACTGTAATTGTTATAATTTTACAAACAGGACAGGCCTATTAGCCAATCTTTCAAATGTGATATTTTAGAAAATACAGCAATATCCGTGGGAAACAAATGCCGAGGTACAAGACTTCATCATGTATCTAATGCAGCTAGTGTGATTCTATACAGACATTAATTTTGTTTACAATTAGGAATTATGTTTGGTTTTCATTCATAGAGTTATGGACATAAAAAAGGCTACTCCATCAGTGTTCGAGGTTGGACTACATTTTTGAATCATTTTGCAAACATCTTTGCCTTGGTGTCTGTTGATTTGTGATGTGAACTGGATTCCTTATGGATAAAATGAAAGTGGAGGACATACTGCAGGAGTCTACTTAATTCAGTATACATGCAAAAGGGCATTTCAGCTAAAACTAAATTTATAAACCCTTAAATGCTTTTGTTACAAATTCAAGGAACAACATTCAACTTATGTGGAAGAAAGCCCTGATTTCTGGTTCAAATCTGAATTTTTTTCCATTAAAATAATTTAACTTTTCATGGAAAATCAGGTAAATCAAAGATTATTCTGAGTCTTTGCAATGAAGGAATAATAAAGAGGGAAAATGAAGAGGCTTTGTACTTTAATTCAAACCAAGCAACAACTGGGTTCTGAAACATGTTGTTCTGAATATTTAATTACTGATATGAAGTGGAAACATTTCAAAGGTGGGACTTTTGCTCGGTGATCATGAAACTCCATTAGAAAGGACATATTAAATCTCCTTGTAAATAAGTAGAAATTAAGGTCAGTTTTTTACTACAGTGTGGTTTTGTGCAAAAATCCAAAATTTAATCCTAAAACTTATTTTTATGGGTAGAGTTTCTTTAAAATTCTACCCATAATCATGCTGTTCTTTGCAGACAGCATAAGTTACATACTCATCTGTCCTGTGTGCATGGGGGAGGGAGGAATGTGGAACTTCCTTTGGGTTACTGTTGGGTACTTAGGAACACGGTTTCCTGGTGGACTTGGCAGTGCTGGATTAACAATTAGACTTGATGATCTTGAAGGTCTTTTCCAAATGAAATGATTCTATAATCCCCCAGTTCTGCCAGTCCCCATATAGAAAAGTAGTCTGCAGCACCAGCTGATTGGAAATCAAATGCTACTCTAAGTCTGCGTCTGCCTGAGCATTTTATTTCAGATTAGGAGTGCACTCTTGAACTGAATGTTGAATTTTCCTACTCTGACTCTCTGGTTCACATCACAGAACTGAAAGCATATAAACAGGTTTCCTTTCAGAGGAAACTATACCAGGAGATACACTACAGAAATGAACTTAATGTGCTTCACCTGCTGGTAAATCCAACGGATTAGGCTACGTTATACTAGGTCTACTCTGAAGTAAAATCCCCAACAGGTACTACGGATTTTGGATCCTTAACACTGTTTCACTCTACAGCTTTGCTCCTATTACTCCACAATATTTATTATAAGGATGCAACCAGACTCACAAATATCCCGTTCTTTCATTCTTACAAACAATGTCTCATCTCTACCATCTACTATCAGAATTTCTTGAGGCTTTTAGTTTCTAATTATCATTGAATACTAAAATTCAAGTTTACACATTATAGATATAGCAAACAAAAATAAATGTACACTGACACCATATAAACACAGGTTTGCTCTTGATATTAAACTTAAGGGATTACCAGCTTTTCCACAGCCAGAAATCTCCAGTCTTTCAATTACTTTTCCTTTTGAAAGGTTAATCAACACATTTTTTGCTACTTCTAGCTAGACTTCAAAAAGAAATAAATTAAACCCATGAAAAGATAATGTTTTCAGGATGCTAAAGAATGTAGAGGTCATGATGAAGTAGCATCTGAGCAAAGAGGTGGCACAGCCATAAAACAGGTGGCACTATAAGTAGAACATTTTAGTTTAATTTTTGTAAATGAATGTAAATAACAGCTCCAATTTCAACATTCTTAAGCACTTTCTGCCTGTTTGAAAGCCTTTATTTAACATTTTTCAAAAGCAACTTTTTGCCCTCAAGGTTTTATGCATACAGGATGCTCTCTGGAATTGCATGAGAATACTCTTTCCCCTCTGGAAGCCTGGTTTGTTACAGTGATACAAATGCAAAGCCATTTCCATCCTGATTGACTTTTAACACTGATAACTCTTGCTTATTTTACACTCTAGGACAGCAGTTTTATTTTATAATTGTGTTCTTAATGATGAATTGGACAATTACTTCCTGAGCAATTTGTATCAATATAGTCCTGACTCAGTTCCAGAAAAACAAGGTCAAGCACTAACCCTCAAATGATGAAAAGAAACAGCTGAGGATGAAAATCCATTTGAAAGCACAAACCTTAGGCTAACATAGCCATTTGTCCTCAAAGAAGTTTTATGGGTTTGAAAATTGCTGTGTAACAGTGTCTAGTTGCTTGTAAATCCAAGCCTCAGAGACAAGGCGTGTCAAAGGAAAAGAATTTCCAGTATGGGGACAATAAGTAGATGTCAGCCTATGCGGTTTTTTTTTTCGTCCTCAAATATATTTCTGAAAGAAGATAAATCCTTTGAAGTGTAGGCTGATTTGAAAATTTAAGCTGTCAAAGTTCAAACTGTTACTTAATTTTGCAAACCTCACTGTTCCATAACTTCAAACACTTTGATCTTTTCTAGCTGCTTTGCACTGGGACTTTGAGCTTCTAGTTCTTTTTATATAACTAAAATGTCATAAAAAAGTGCATGATTAAAAAAACATTTTTCTAATTGCATACATACAAAAGTATAGGAAAGGTCTACATTTCCACAATGTAACATTTCACCCACCTTTTTAATATGTAGGTGTTTGTGCTCTGAATTCCACCCTTTATAAGAATTCTTCACACTACCTAAGAAAACTACATTCCTGTCTGCTCTTTCAGAAAAATTGGTGTTCTGGCCATTATGGTCATTATATGTCCCATAGCATATTTTCAGCTGGATGTTCTGTACTTCATGTATTCAAATAAAATGTTCCTAATTACATTGTGGCCCTTATTATTAACTCTTTGCATAATTTTCTAATAGTGAAGGGAATATTTTGCCACTAAAGCAGTTGTGTATTACTGCTATGTTGTTGTGCACAATTAAACAGCTGTTGCCTAAGGAATGTTGCAAAGGTGACTGCATTTTATTATGCTCAGTGAATACATTTTATTGTATACACCTACAATAAGGACAGCCATGAGACAAATTGTGTTCATCATGTATGTCTCCTAACCTTCACTCTGCCCACTGATCCATCTCCTTAGAGCTATGTCTACTTCATATGAACTTTCTAACAAGCCTCAGAAAAGTCTTTTGGAGAGGCATTCCTGGGCACAAAAACTTCCTCTCCACAGTTTCATGTGAGAAGAATACTAAATAGACAGAATTTAGATGATTTTCAATATACTTTCTGCAATTACACTAAACCAAAATGCACATACTCAAAACAAACAAAAAACCCCCTCCATACAACCAAACACAGAATGATGACCTAAATCAAATCATTTGTAGCTTTTTCTGGCTGAAACATTTCTTCCCTTACTGATTGTCGTCTGGGAGAAACATTTCATATGACATGAAAAATCTAAACAAGTGTAAATATGCTTGAATTTTCCATGAGGACAAAAAAAACCACACATAGACTTTTGTAGGAAGAGAAATCTCTCCTTCATTCAATAACATACCGGTTTTGTCCTCTTAGTGATAAATTGTTATCAACTATTAGTTGATAATCCAGGACTATACAAAAGAGAGAATTAAAATCAAGGATTCTCAGGAAGGCATCTGCACTACTCATTCTACAGGACATGGACTAGAGAGCAGAATGAAAATGAAAAGAATTTAATAATAAATGAATTTGTTCTAAAGTTATTACTATAATATATGCAATAGAAAATATATTCATTGAGAGTAATAAATGGCCTCAACTGAGCTTCAAAGAAAGAGTTTTCCATTTGAAAAAAAAAATCCTTCATATATAAAATATATACATAGTCATTAAAATAGCTAGTATTTTTCTACAGATCAGTAAAATCATTTTGAAGATATAGTTTGACATTCTTTAACAGAAGATGCAATGATATTTAAATTTACTTTTTCCTAGATGAGGACTCACCTCCTCCTGGAGTTAGTAGATAAACCATATATCAATATACATTCCAACAATTTTGTGAGTATAATTTCTGTTCAGGAAAAATTTAGAAAAATTCCCTGTCTGACCATCCAGAAGCTACTCTGGCAGTCACATCTGCACCACCTGAGCTGGGACTGAGACCCTTTAGCAGTGGGTAGCTCCAGTGTGACAACTGGTGCCCCGTTTGACTCCCTACACACCCCCCACACACAGTCAGACAAGGTTTCCTTTCCAGCTCGACCCCAGGTTTCCCATAGCAGAGTCTCTGACGTAAAATAAGGTAATTAAATTAAAATAATTCAATCACAGTGCAACAACAAAATAGCTGCTCGAGCTAGTGTCTCCAAGGAGGGACCCCAAAGAAAGGCACCCTTGGACTTTTATCCACTGACAGTCTAAGCTCAGTAAAGTCTGGGATTCTCAGCTCCTGCCATGTCTCTGAATGTGCAGTTCCCTGCTGGGCCACAGGTCCCTGTGACCTTTGTTCTTCAAAGGGTCAGCAGTTCATGGTCTCTTGCCTAGGGGTTCAGCCACCCAGAGCTCAATCTACAGCTGGCACTGCCACTGCACAGACAGCTACCTGTACTAAAATATATTACTCAACAATCTTAGAGTAAATTTTTATCTATCTTTATAACTCAAATGTTTAGTTTTCATCACCAGTTTCCTGTAGATTCTTGGCAACAAAGCTTACAGAAACTCATAAATATTATTTAGGATCTTTAAGTCTTGTTGAAGTCTTGATCAAGAGTCCTGAGGCATCAGTTGGGCTGGCAAAGCCATCTGGACAGTGTCTCAAATGTATTATATTTCACCAGTCAACCTGGGTGGTGTTTAAAAAATTGATGTTTACAAATAAATGGGCTAAAATAAAAAATCTAACTCTTCCCCTAAACAGTAATATTTTTTTAATCTATTAAATATTTTCCAAGTCATGTATTTCCTTTCTTTGCAAAATGTGTCATGACTGGAATACATGACAGAGTAAGTTATCAGTTGGACTGCTAGTTGACTGGTGTAAGCCCTTGTGCTCTATGTCACTGAAGGAGGCTGAAAACTCTTCATGAGAGTTCCAGTACATTGAGAATGAAGGAGGCTTACTGAATTATATATGCAAATGAGTAACATAATCAGCACAGCACTTGATTTAATTTCTTATTAACTCTGCTTACTGAAGACTGTCCCCAGAC
This sequence comes from Lepidothrix coronata, assembly GCF_001604755.1. NCBI lineage: Eukaryota > Metazoa > Chordata > Aves > Passeriformes > Pipridae > Lepidothrix > Lepidothrix coronata. The sequence goes on along the minus strand of NW_016690255.1, from coordinate 3,471,057 downwards.
TCTCACTTTTGATGTGTTGCATAATTTTGCACTGAAAATACTTACTACTCTGTTAAGGGGCAATATATCACTCAGAAGAGTGACTCTGGATTGTGAGAGATATACTGTGTGAAAGAGTTCTAGGAGTGTTGGGAGACGCGATAGGTGAAATTCATGCACAACTAATCCTTCATAAGGAGACATCAGAAGACAGTGTCTGTTGTAAAGGAGTTTCTACGTTCAACAAGTGTCGGTCTTCCCAAGTTAGCTGTGTCAAGGACTGAAACAATAGGTTACACTAATGGAATTCATTGATGTTCAGGAACCCAAAAAAGTATGTCTGCCATCCATGCTGTAATAGGCATTTACGGGATCTTCTGCACATAATTAGTCTAGCATTCTGGAGACCCAAGAGTGAACTTTTGCCTCTCTAGTAAATGTTCTGCCTCCGGAGAAGAGTGCTAACTAGGTCTGTAAGACTCCTTGAAAAAATAGAGTATGGTATATAAGTGAAATAATATTAACACAGAAACCACATTATTTGATTATGGCTTCTAATTCAGATCTCACTCCCTCAAAATATTTTCCTTGATGTAAGGAAAACAAGGTTATTATCTGAATAATATTAAATTATTTTCTCTTTTTCTATAAACATTTTTAAGACTGTAGTTTTTCTTTTTGATTGCAAAGCTTTCTTTGTTGGTTTCTTTTCTTTTTTTTTGGTTGTTGTTTTTGTTGTTTTTTTTTTTAAAAGAAACTTAGTTATTATGGTAACAAAAGACATGACTAAAGGAACAGAAATATTGGAAGATGGAAGGACTTACCAGTAAGACCATTCTAAGAACTCTTCCTTCAATAACACTGAAATCTACTCACTATTTTATTTACTAAGCTTCTGATCTGCACATAAATCACATATGAGCTTAGTAGTTCAAGAGCTGGCTCGTTTATGAAAACAGGCAAAATAAAATTAAATCAAAACCACACACATTAAGACACTGCAACTTTATCATAAATCTGGGATGTTGATTTAAACAAAACACAGTTAATTTCATAAGTAAAACTCTGCAAGTACAATACGATATTGTATTTTGTGATATCACATTAATCAGTCTAAAATAATTCATAAAAAAATTTCATCCACCAGTAAATACTACTCAGCTCAAGAATTTTAGGACAAAGGAGAATATTTCAATTAAGCAGAAATGTCTCACTTATCCTCACAATTGCTAATAAGACATGAGACAAGCACACTGTTGAGAAGGCTAAAGTGCCTGTTATGAAGAACTTATCTGTACTTTAATATAAGAGCTATTCATAGGCTGATACAAAGCAGAGATATCTGTAGGAGGCAAATCAACCATAGGAAGCAGCAACTTACAGGTTAGGATCCTCTTTCATAAAGTTCTGTAAATGTGTGCTTATTGCAAATATAAGAAAACCTAAAGAAGCCAGTGGAAACATTTACTGCATAAAAATTTAAACAACTTGAGCCCTGCTACAGATAAAAGGCTTTTCTCCCTAAAGGTATGAGCTCTTTCATGTTTATAAACACAGCATTAAAGTAAAAACAAAACCAACCAGAATGCACTTTAATTATTTTTGGCCACATAAATTGTGTGTCTAGTTTTGCTCATATGAGCATCTCTTTGACTTTAAAAGTACTGTAGTTAAAATATGTGTATAAATTTAATTTTTATCCCATTATATTTTATTGTTAATTTGAGTGTAGTCAAATACAGAATCACTAAATCTGAAGGACTACATCCCAGTTGAAATCAAAAGAGGCTGTACATTATGCACACAATGAAGAATTAATATTGAATAAATAAATGGATGATGAAAATGAGAATTCAGAACTTAGAAGATGCAAGAATCAGTAAATACTTTTTTTGTTCATTGTTTCATTTTGCTTTACTGTGTGTAATGCAATATACTGATGTACTTTAACCTTCTCTCTAATGTGTCAGTGTTCTCTATCTGGACCACCTTTATTATCCGTCTGTTACCTTATATTATCTAAACATATTTTATTGATTTGGAATAAGAGTATATCCTCATACTGACTTTTTCTACTCTGCTGTATTACCTCTGAATTTTTTTACATTTAGAAAACAGAGAACTTCTTAAATTAACCATAGAAATATAAAAATAGAATTAATGTCAGGCTATTAAAATAAAAATGAAAATTTCTGGATAGAAAATTTGTAATTAATTTTTTTCCAAAATATTGATGCAAAATTTTGTAAGGTGAAATCTTTCCATTTAAATTAATCTTTTATTAGATAATACATTGTATTCCTTGGAATTCTTGATACTATTATTGTAACTTCACATTCATTCCTATACAATTTCTTCTTAAAATGTTTTGAACAGCAGGTCCATTATATCTTTATAAACATTTTCTTTACTCTAGTGAGCAGTGAAACTATATTTACATTTTAAAATTAGAGCTTAGTCATGTATACAATATTCACATGGCACATATATGCTTTTCTTCTATACCTATAGTAAGGTACATTTTTGTGTGTGTATTTGAATCTTAACCCTTCTAATGAGTCCCTTAAAAATGCTTAATATCCCTATGGCTCAGTCTTCTAGAGGAAAAGGATCTGTTATTCATAATGTTTTCTATGTCTGTATTTCTTTTTTTACAAGTGTAAGAATAAAAAAAAAAATCCTCTGAACTTCTTTTATACATTGGGGTTTTTTTCCACTACTAGGGTCCTCAGCACATTGATTTTAACTAGTGAATATAGTTGTTCTCAGAATAGAGTTGCCTAAAAACAGAAGAGCAATGAGTTTATTCTTACTATAGTCCTGAATACAATGGAATAATCACAAAGACTAAATTAATAATGTTTCCATATACGTACATATAGCCATAAAACAGGCTTGGTTTTTGAAATTTTTACTAAAATTATTTTTCCACAACATAAGTCTATTGTGCATGGATATCTACTGTGTTTGAAGGCATTTTAAAAATAAACAAGCATTTTTTCCCCTTCTGTGTTTGAAGGCAAACAAAATTATAACAATGTGTTTCATTCACATAAGGGATATATAAAGAGAAAGACATGAAAGCACTAAAATGAACTAAAAAAAAGTTTTTCCATTAGTAAAATAAACATAGCTTATAAAACATAATTATAAATCTACCATACTCTTATCTCTGATGCTGGTGTGTGCAACAAACCAGAAATTCAATGAAAGATTTTATTATTGTTCACTGCTTACTTTAAACAGGGCATGGCATAAAATGTTCCCCAAATACTATCACCACATTTTTGTACCTCAATATTTGAAAGTTTATTTAATTTCATATTTAATTTGGCCTAAAGCAGGTAAAAAAGGATTAAAGCTGTGGGGAAAAAAAACAACCTGTTCTTCCTGTCGCCAAAAAGTTGTTTTCCTGTGCAGTGTGAATGACCACAGGGAAGAAAAAACAATTTAGATTTTGTGATAAAACCATGATGGCAGACACAATTTAAATGGGAAAAGGACAAAAGATTTCTGAAAGGGCTGCATTTGTTCAGGAAGATACTCAAAACCAGCATTATCTGGCCACATATTGCTTTACGATGTTACTTTTCCACAATCAGTGTCAATTAGAGAAAATACCAGCCTGCTGAGGAGTGATTTCAAACCAGGTTAGTAGAAACTGAACTGACAGCAGCAGCAAGTGAAAACTGACTCCCATGTCTGATGTAGTCCCTGGAACTTATAAGGTTATCTTAGAATCATAGAAATATAGAATGGTTTCAGTTGGAAAGGAACCTTAAAGATTGTTTTGTTTCAACCACCTGCCATGGGCAGGGACACCTTCTACTAGACCAGCTTGCTCAAAGCCCCATCCAACGTGGCCTTGAACACTTCCAGGTATGGGGAATCTGCAGCTTCTCTGACCAATCTGTTCCAGTGCCTCACCATCCTCATCATAAATAATTTCTTCCTGATATCTCATATAAACCTACCTTAAAAGTCATTCAGCTTGAAGCCATTCTCCCCTGTCCTATCACTACACGTCCTTATGAAAAGTCCTTCTCCAGGTTTCCTATAGGCTCCCTTCAGGTGCTGGAAGCCTGCTGTAATTTCAGAAATAATGATGCATGTAAAGCATGACTCTTCAAGACAGTAAGGTTTCTTGATTAATTAGAATGTTTCTAATTATGCTTAGAAATAAGAAAATAGAAATCCGAGAGCTTTTTCTAAATCTATTGTGTACAGTATAGCAATTGACAAGAAAGGAAAGTTCTTAATTGATTTTTTGAGTCAAGGTAATAATCTGTTCTCTGCAGGCAGGTTCTCACTCCTGAAGCATAACAAAAAAAATAAATAAATCAAATCCCTGATGTGCCATAATTAGAAAAAAACCTAAAAAGTTGCAAAGAGACTTCCTTTTCCAGATTTAAAATGTAGTAACTTCAGTATCATTTATGTGTTTGCAGATAATTTAGAATAACTATTAAGCTTCTGTAGCTCATCAGGGACTTATGTTAAGGCTATTTAATGGAAATTATTATTATGAAGCATTCAACAACATTTTACTTGTGCCTGCTACTCTTGTGATTTTTCCCATTCTCCTTCTAAACTAAACAGCAACAAATAACCCCTGAACATTATGTCTTATTCAATACAGCATAGGGTTCAAGAAGTTGCACCAGCTGTCCATTTCCTCATTTCCATAGCCTGTTCTGAAAACCGCTAGAGTATGCTGAGGAAAAAAGTACCCGAAATGTTAATGGACCCATTTCAGAGTCTTAAAGAACTACAGCAACACTTAGACACTAAACTTTTGTTCATCTTAACAGCCATCTAAACACCTTTGCTGCACTACCCTCTAGTGTAGTCAAAGGTAGCATTTAGAACACTAACCAGGCCACCTGTGTCGTGAAAGGCAGTAGCCTTTCAGTACATAATACTGGAAAATGAAAAACAAAACAAAACAAAGCAAGACAGCAGCAAAAAAAGCCTTTAGAGTATCATTCAGAAAAGTGAAAATTCTTAACTATTTCCTATTTTCCTAAATTTCTCTATTGTTAAAATTCATATTTTAAGTACAACTGGTTAGAAAAACAGTACTTTAATGCCATTTGTGTATTGGTTATGTTGTCCAATTACTCAAGTCTCTTTGTAAGGACAGTCTAACCCTGCCATCGTGACCAATCATCATAGTAACAAGCAATAGGTTTTTGTGCAGGGAAGGTAGTGTAAATATCTGACTTTGTAACTCAGTGTCCTTACAAAATTGCAAACTGTTTTGGGGGCTTTGAATGGCTGATTCTCATTATCTGAGTGGTAAGTCATATATACAGATGAATCAGATGAAGATGCTAAGAGCTTTGATGACTTTCACAGAAATTTACAGATCACTTTTTTGAGCCTAAGTCCATACCATCACTGTCCATAAGGGAAGTTCTGGATGTTATTTCAGAAAATGTCATAGCTGGTCCCATGCTTTGAGATGCATACTCTCTAAGCATTAAGGCTCCTGGAAAAAGTGAAGACTTGACACTGTCTGTAAATCCCAATTAAAGAACTTTCTCTTATCTGCATCTCTGATCACCACTGTGAAAGACAAAGAGGCTGTTGCGGTAGATTGCTCTCTATATTCTCTGTACTTAAACCTTAGCTTAAAAATTTATCGGCTGTCTTCTTCAGTTTGGCCCTCCCCACTCAGATCCTGTCTGAGTGCTTCACTAGATCATTCAACTGTTCTTAACAAACACATTAATATTATGAATACTCTTCAAGGAGATTAAACCCATTTTTGCTGGCCCTTTTCTCTTTCAGATATCTTCTTTCTTTATAGACTGATGGTATTATACATTAGTCTTATTCACAGGCAAAAAGTGAAATGATGCGCTCTTCACTTTCCTGTCATATACTAGAGAAGTGGCTTTTACTGCACATTCTCTTGGGTAAAGTAATAGAAGTCCACTTTTGGGTTAACCTGTTCCAATTGGCCCTCAGAGCCTCTAGGTGTATTCCTGCCATTTGTATCTATAGCCTATCCATCCTTATCTTTTAAATAAAATATAAAATATAACTTGTTTAATTTAGCCGAAGGTAAATTTAATGCTGCAAAATTATTGATTTGAGAATTTAAATTTAAATGTTCTCATCAGAGAACAAGTACAAGCTTTTTAGTAAAATTCTTCCTACAGGTTTAGCATGTGATAAATGGAGCAGAGTGTTCCAATCATATTTTATGTGGATAATAATTCTCTGTGATCAGTTTCCCCTCATTTGCCTGTCTTCCCAATATGTGCATCCTGGCTACTCCTTTTCTTGAATCTTTTGCTTAGATTCTTCATCTTCTCTGTGGCATTTGGTTTCAGTACTATTAAAATTTATGGACTACAGAAAATTATTTCAGACTACACCCTTTCCTCAGTTTGCACAACGATGTGCACGAATATACATTCAAATGATTTATACTGAAAGGTTTCCTAAAATATCTGATTATGTTTGCTACCCAGAAACAGTCTCCCATTAACTTTTAAGAGAGGTTTCTGTTGAAGGTGTGACTATAATGTAACATTTCCTCCACTATAGTCAAATTTACAATATTAAAAAGAAAATAATTTCTTATGGTAACATAGCTAAGGAGAGAAAGAAGAAAGAGAAGTCAGAAGATACAGATTTACTAAATTGGAGTACTTTAATGTTCATTATTAATGAGGAAGAAGAAACCTAAATATGTATCTAAAGTGATCATTAATAAAATTTTATAATTCCATAAAAAATGTAGGTCTTAAAAGCTCACTCATCCAGTGTCTGATGTATTTTATATTAAAAATATTTCTACACACTTGAGGGTTGGAGAATATTTTGCTTACCATTATGGTCAGATAAATTAAAGAAATCACAAGGATTTATATTTTCTGTCACTCAAAGACAGCAAACCATCTGGAGCAGGATACTTACATGAATCAGGGAATTAGGTATATAACTAAGGAACTTGTTTTCTTCTACTTTGTTCTGACATTGACCTTCAAAGTAAGTGCAGCTCATTCCACAGGAGAATCATCAGCTAATTTTATAAGGCTACACCCTATTCCACCCTATTTCATTGTTAAGCCATTAACGAAAAATACTCAATAAAACTAGAAGACATCCTCAGAATATATTATCTCCTCATTTGGTACTGTAACAATGCTATTTAAACTTTGTAATTACTTGTGATTTTGTCTTTTCCTGGCTACATTTAAGCTGTACATTAACCCATTTATAAGAGGACTCTTTCTTGGGGACCCTGGGCACATGGCTCCTCACAAAATTAGTTTTGCAAAGTTATAAACATCTTGTCTGTGCATGAACTGGTGTCTTTGTGAGTACCTGTAATCCTGCCAGGAGTAGGAAAAAGAATCTGTCAGGAATGTCCATAAGTATCTCTGCAAAGCAAGAACTTCTACCTGCATTAACTAATAAAGCATTCACCCCTTGTCTTAGGCCAGTTATAAAGAATTCAATTTACCATTTGGCTTCAGATTTTGATATTCAATCACAGCTTCATTACATGACTTATTAATGCATTAAATCTCTTGATATATATAAAGGGCTCTACCAAAAAATGAAAGTAACATTGCTAGAAGGCTACAGAAATAAACATTAGGAGTGCAGGAGTTTAATGGGAAAATTCTAGTACAAGTGGAAAGTAAGTTCATTTTTTAAACACGAAATTATTCTGATTACTGATTCAAAATATAAGACAAACAATGAGATACAATCGTACCAATAGATACAATAACATTCAGCAGAACATTCCCTGTAGACTGAGATTCTCATTGGGAGTGTTTTGTCCCCACATCACAGCAAGAGAAAGACAGTGCAAAACAACAAGTTACTTATGAACAACAGGCTGGGCTTTGCTTCAAAAGTTATTTTACTTGAATGAATAGCAGAATTACCCATGATACGGGAATTACTTGAAATCAGAGTTGACATTTAATAAATTCTTTAGGTGATCAAGTGTTCACTAGCTCACTAGTTACACTTCTTCATAGCTTTTAGAAAAGACTTGAAACATTATAACTGTTCAGAGCTACTCCAGTTATGCCAGTTTTATGCTGTCTTTTTAAATTCCCTTTCTCCATTTTGTTTTAAAGATTTATCATTTCTTCTAACACCTGGTCAATTTTTAAGTATTCTTTCTATTACCAAGTATACTCAATAGTCAGTCTGATTGGATATTCAGAGAATAAAGTCAATTTTTTTGTCTTTATTTAATGCTGAACCACATTAGCTTACTTCATGAACTGGATAGCTGATATATTTTATTTTTCATGGGTAAGAATAGCCCAAAATACAACTTATCTTTAATATAGTTTGCTGGGTTTTTCTTGATGTGTGTTGAGAGAGTGTTTTGGTTTGTTTCTTACTTTTTTTACCTCCCTATATTGGACAGTGTGGTTTCCCAAACACAAGTATTTTCGGTTCAATTCAATTTAGCTTCCAGTGCCTTAAAAGTACACGTATACTCTGTTAATGCCTGGTTCTCAGTCTTGTTCTTCTTATTGCTTGCTACTACAAAAGATGTTTTATGACAGATTAAGGGAACCTTTTTCCTCTTCACGTACGTGGAAGCTTTAAAGCTTCACTTTTGAAGCTGCAGCTTTTTCCTTGATCTTGGACACTTTGGCAGGTGCTTTCATACTTTTTATCAAGTCAACCTTCAAATTACCTTTCACTTCAAAGTTTTGAAACTTTTATAGAGAAAGAAGGTAGCCCACTTTTGAAATTTTCTGAGGACAGAAAGCAGGAGTAAAATCATTAAAAATATTGTCACTGGGAATCTCAAAGGCAGATATTATTCAATGGCATCAAGCAAATGCTACATTTGTTTCAGAAGATGAATGATGATCAAACATCAAAAGATTTTCTGAAGATAAAACCCTCTCACTCTTCAAAAGATACTTTTTTAAAAATTCAAACTTCTACAGCACAACAGATGATCCAAAAATGAAAGCTCTCAGATTTTAAAAACATTTATAATCTGAAGTATTCCTGAATTAGTTCCTTGTGCCATTCCAATGGACATGGTTTAGACTGAGTATATATTTTCCAGGATACATCCAAAACAAGTGTTTTTAAGAATTTTTAGCTCATTAAGCAACTATGTGACTCTGTGGTACTGTATCATTCTGTTCTCCAAATCAAGATTGTTTCACAGTACGAACATGAGCAGAAGTCTGTGTAATAATAGTTTTTTATCATCAGAGTTTCATCATCAAGTTGTATGAATTCCTAGAATAAAGATACCAGGTTATTTTTACAGCATTTATTTCATGTAAAACATGTTTGCTCCTCAAGTTTTCATTAACTTAATATCTTATAGTCACGTCATATCTTTGTGTGTCATCACTGACAGTGCAGTAGAGATCATTCCCCTCAACACATTTAAAATTTTGGCATAATGTGTGTATGTTTTTTAATCTCACTCTTCCATTTGAATCCAGAAATGCTTACAACATATAAGTCTGAGCAGGAATAACTAAGAGAGCAAAACGATAAACAACTGAAACAACAAGTGAGTGAAAGAAGGATAAAGAAGCTGAGATAACCTTCAGACCATGCTCAAAGACTCCTTTAGATCTGAGTCTGAGCTTTTGGCATCTCAAAGAGTTCAGAAGTCAAATCTGATTCTAAACAGCCCTCGCCTTTTAAAGTTGAAAGGACCCAGAAGCTTTGCTAACAGTACTCTCATGTTCCCCAGTCCTGAACTTTTAAGGGCTATAATATCTTTCTCACTATTGCTAATTTTTAAAGTAAAAATGAATCTGAAGTGTGTGATCTATACACACAGCTCTAAATCTGGCACTCTAGATTTCTATTTGCTGCCAACCTTCAGAGGATTTATATTGCAATCCATTCCAGAGCAATGAGGGATTCAAGCAATAAAATAGTAAGCTGCAATAAACGCAGCCATCTTGAACCAGTGTATCATTATGGCATAAATGAAGGTACTTGAGAGATTTCTGTGTTCTTTTTTTTCTCCCAAGCTGGGTAGTTTTAATGAAATTATATTCCGATTTTTAAATGAAAAGTGAAACTAATTGAATTTTAGGGAAAGCACTCAATCTTTCAGTATTGGTGATGTTTTTTATTTTTTGTTCAATTACATGTTAGCTGACTCAAACTACTGGAAAATCTCATGGGAATGACAGTTGTCCTTTAATCTCTGCATTTTAATCTATGGGCTTGGTGGACTCCACATCCCAAGAAGTATCAAAATTTCCTCCTGATTAAATTACTCTAATGTACTATTAAAATATGACAGTTGGAAATGACAAATATGATGAGGTGGAAATATTTTGCAAAGCTTTAGAACTGTTTCAATCAGCTCTGCCTTCTGATATCTGAATGATAAATACTTCAGCAATGACTGTGATGTTAAAATGCACAACAACAACAAAAAAAGGATGTACAGTATAATTTTCTCCATTCACAGTAGAGTACACTACAAATAAAGATGAGATCCACAGAAATTCCTGTCTTAATCATCATAAACATTTTCTGCATCTAAATTAGCCTCCAGGCAAATACATCTTTACATACGTTTGTTCTGAACATTTATAAAGAGGGTTTTAACCATCATACTAATTATACTTGTAGTCCTCAAAGATTCATTAAATAACTGTATGTATACACTCTATATGTTAGTTACATACATTAGCTAAGAAACCTTTGAAATTCATTATCTGATATATCAGTTCTCATAAAAAAATTCACAAGGTGCCTTTCCTCCAAAAAAACAAACAAAGAGACAAAACAACAGCGTACTGTCAAATTATATTTTTCTGCTTTCCAGCCTTTCAGTTGAAGAGCTGTTTAAAACAAAGTTGGAAAAACACTTATATTCTTGGAAGAGTAAACAGACCTCTAGACTTCCTGCGAAGTGAATGGAGTATGGGTGTATTTAGTGGCTGTCTACTCTTGCAGGGGCCTAAGTCTTCTTGTATAAGCACTACACAAGCATAGTTTTACAAATGGATGAAAAACTAAAGCTAGACATTCATTAAGCCTCATCTGATCAAAGCTAGGAAATAGAGCATGACTTTTTGCTGAGTTTTGTTTTTGCAATGAAGGAACCTATTTAGGTATCTAATGGATTCCTTGTTGCTTAACCTCTAAAATCCATCTTCCTCATAAATGTCCTATTGCTGCAGAAAAGATTGAAAGTTTAAAATTAGCTAGTAAAATTATGAGCGCTGTAGGAGGCAAGTGCAAAGGATGTCTTCGGGCAGAGTACCTCTATCTAAAGATAAAGGCACATAATCAACTTGGCCAACTCTGTACAAAAGGAACAAGGAAAAAAAAGCTGTTATATTGCTCCCTCCTTGGAAAACACCAAAATATAAATGCATAAAAACAATATGTCTTTCCTTCTCAAAGTTTAAATTAATCTTTTAGTCATAAAATGAAATATCACTATTCAAATACATTCCCTGATGTATTACTGTGGCTGTATTCTTCATGTGTCTCTTCTCCTTTATTGGTATGTATTGCTGCTCAGACTCTACTTCTTTTCTTGTGCAGCCTTCCCTGGACCAGAGCAGTGGTGCAGTACAAGCGGTATTACCTGGGACCCCCTTCACCAATTGATAGTCATAGCATTTCCACTGCATCTTTACTCTTCTCCCACAGATTTTCCTCTAAATCATGTTGGGTTTATTCATATTATTTCATTTATTCTTAACATTATTTTACAACAGTGTTTGGGTTGTTCTATCTTCTAGGAAGCTCTAGAGGAAAGAAAATAATATAGCTCAATTTTACTGCAATTCTTGCACATTAAAAATAAAATAAATCTTTATTTAGCTATATTGAAGGTGAGAATTCTTTTCTTCAATGTATAACAATTATAATTCATTCAAATATCTTGAGGAAGTTTGATTTCTCTACATTTTAATTAATTGACAACAAAATCTTTTACTGGAATATATTTATGTTATGGCAGGTGGCTGCAACAAAAGAATCAAGAAATTAATTGGTAAAGGCGAGTTGCTTCTGAAAAGCAAAGAATTTTGACCAAAATAGTCACCAAAACCTAATGCTTCTCTGGATTAAATGTAGACTTGGATATTTCTTATCTCCTAGTGTGACAATACACCTGGACAGGCATCCTACAGGTACCTCACTTCCCTTTTACTCATCTTTAATTATGTTCAAAGAATGTTTCCAATATTCATACTCATAATCTTATTTCTGTACTTCTTAATAATTAACAACCCTTTCCCTGCCTTTCTCTGTGCTTTTGAAGGTCGTTTTGCTGCTCTGTTAAACTCTCCATTCAGTTTCACTTAACAGTGAACTTAAATTTCTGATACATGTTGGCACACAGCTCAGAATGTCCTCTGTGACCTTTCATTTTCCGGACAACTACAACAGCCAACATAAAATCAAAAAAGCAAAGCGCAGTAGAGAAGCTAGCTTTCTTGACATAAACACAAATAAGAAATCAGACCAGAAAACCCCAAGTTAAAATGTTGGCATTCTCTTTTCAGGGAGGTTAGGTATTTGAAAAAAAAGTAGAAATTTTAAGTTTGCTTCAGGAGAAAAAGAAATTAAAAATAAAGACTTCGAGCGCACACCCTCCAATATTATGTAAAAACATGCTGAGCCAGCCTACTAGCAAAGACAGGGCCTGTGCTGCTCTTCCCATAACATTTTGCAAATTTTTTGTCATGTGTGACACAGCAACAGTGTCGGTCCTGCAGGGTCTGACCTTGCTGTAGCCACTGGATCTGAGACTGTACTGCCACTTCCCTCCACCTCCTCCATCCCCTCCAAGGGTTTGACATCTATCCTCTCAGTCTTCCCAGCAATCCACAAGCACCCCTTTGCCAACTTGGGCAGCAAGCTCCTGAAAAGTCTGATTGACATTCAAAGCTCAAGAGTAAAGCAGCACACCCTGCTTCCACATGAGCAACTGCAGGCACTGTAAGACAAGCTCTGCTACAGGGACCTCACAGACCTGATGTCTAGGCAGTGACAAAACTGTTGAGATCACAGGTGGTCTATATGTAGGGGCTTCTTGTATTTGCTCTGCTATGAACAAAGTACTTCTTTGTTCGCTTTTAGATAGATGTAAATAGTAAAAGCCACACCTTTGTGTAGCCAATGCCATATTTTTTTAGGTTTGTTTTCCATGAGCAAAAGAAACCAGAACAAATTATGATTGCAAACGACTATAATTGCACAGGGTCTGCATTATTTTCAATAAGAATATGTCTCAGTGGAAGTAGAGGATGGAGATCCATGTGGTAGCAAAGATTCAAGGGTTATTGATTTGTTAGAAACCATGGAACTGCATGTCAATGGTCACATAGGAATTAAGGCTTCTCCCCCCAGAAAGGTGATGGGATCAGTAGCCCAACTGAAGTGCATGTACACTAGTGCACAGCACAGGCAACCAACAGGTGAAACTGGGAGCCATTGCACAGCAGGCAAACTATAGTTTCCACCATGGAAGGATGGGGGAATGACACATAGAACTGGAGTGCCACAATGGATGGCTATAAGCCTTTCAACAAGGATAGGCAGGGAAGGAGAGGCAATGGGGTAGGCCTGTATGTTAGGGAGTATTTTAATTGTCTGAAGCTTAATGATGGTGCCAACAGAGTTGTGTGTTTATAGGTAAGAGTCAGGGGGAAGGCCAACAAGGCAGATATCCTGGTAGGAGTCTGTTATAGACCCCCAAACAGGATGAAGAGGCAGATGAAATATTCTATTAGTAGCTGGAAGAAGTCTCATGTTTGCTAACCCTTGTTCTCACAAAGAGCTTTAACGCACCAGATGTCTGCCAGAAATACAACACAGCAGAGAAGAAACAGTTTGGAATATTCCTGGACTCTCTAGAAGATCATTTCCCAACACAGCTGGTGAGTCAGCCTACCAGGGGAGATACCCTGCTGGACCTCCTGCTTATGAACAAAGGACTGGTGAGTGATGTGACAGTTGGAGGCTACCTTGGGTACAGCAATCACAAAACAACAGAGTTTGTGATTCTCAGAGCAGTAAGGAGGAGGATCGGCAGAACTGCCACCTTGGACTTCCAGAGGGCAGACTTTGGCTTGTTTAGGAGACTGGTTGAGAGAGTCTCTTGGGAGGCAGTCCTGAAAAGCAGAGGAGTCCATGAAGGCTGGATATGATTCATGAAGGAAATCTTAAAAGTGCAGGCTGTCCCAATGTGCCATGGTCCGTGGGGGTAAAGGGAAATGGGACCGGGCACTGCAATCAGGGTCTTGACACAGTTGAGGTCTCGTGCAGCAATGCCACTTTATTAAAGCAAACAGGGACTTATATAGGGTAGGTTCAGGGGGTGGACTCAGGACTGGGGAGGAATAAAAGACAGGCAGCTCAGGGAAAGTAGTGATTGGGAGACAGGGGAAAGGTGGGTGGCAACCTTGGGTCTCCAGGGGAAAGGGCCAATGGGAGCTCTCTCTGCACTGCAGCAAACTGTAGCCAATCAGGTGCAGAGGCGCGGGAAAGCAGGGGAGGACAAGTGGGTAAACAAGTTTTGGAGGGAAAATGTGAGGGAAGAAGGAGACAATATGGAGAATATAAAATTTTCAACAGTAAACTGGGGTACACAGAACTTCACAACAATATAACAATAAACTGGAGTGAAACTGGGGAAAAAACTGCCAAGTCCAGTATATGAAATGTCCATTGGTAAAAAGTCCATTCAGTTGCCATATATGCTTCTCCAAGCGACATAACGTTCCCATTCGGTCTTTTCATCCGCCACACCAATGTACTGATTTAAAGGTAGACCGGCAGGAGAAATGAACCCAATTCAAAAGACATTATAAATCAGAGTTACAATTTAGTAATAATAATATGATAAATACAATTTTACGAACAAACAATTGGTTTTAACCCACAAAACCCAGATGTATAACCCAGAACCCTGGAGCACGAACAGAATGGTGTTCGTTGCCCCCCCATGCTGAGCCCCACATGGTCCCCCGAGTCCAAAATAAAAGTAAAGGGGAACCTGTTGGTGAGAGTGCTGGTCAGTCACAATCTGGTCAAGATTGAGAGTGGTGTTTGCAGTCTGGTCAAGGTTCCGGTCCTCCTCTGAATCTGACAAGTGGGCCCAGAGCTCCCAAGACCCCAAGATTATATACACTCAGGTTTGAGTGGGAATGCCCAGTACCTCCCCCAGGGCAGAGAGTTCCACAATGAGTGACTTTGAGTTGTGAGATATTTTTGGAATCCTTGGTGGCCCATTAGCAAACATGACCCCTCAGGCTGGGTGTGGAGGTGCTAATGACTCCTTGGAGGGGAGTTATCACACCTGAGTCATTGGTGTGAGGACAGGAACATCCTCCTATCTCACAGGCTTTTTAACACCCAGCTTATAGCCTGAGGGGTCAGGTGTGCTTCTGGGCAGCTGCTGCAAATGGTCTGTTGTTAACAGTTCCTAGGAAATGACACAGAGGGTGTAGAATACAGTTTGGATTACACCCACACAGTGATGAACTGGTCCCAGCTGCTCTAATAGGACACCCAAGATGCCAAAAATTGAGCTGGCAACAAAGAAGACCGGTGTGGTTGAACAGAGAGCTTTCACTGGAACTCAGGGAGAAAAATGCAGTTTATCACCTCTTAAAAAAGGGGCAGGCAGGTCAGAAGGACTACAAGGATGTTGTGAGGTTGTACAGAGAGAAATTAGAAGGGATAAAGCCAAGCTAGAACTCAGTCTGGGCTCTGCTGTAAAAGACAATAAAAAATGTTTCTATAAATATATTCACAACAAAAGGAGGGCTAAGGAGAATCTCCATCCTTTATTGCATGTGGGGGAAAACAGTGATACACTGTTGAGGAAATGGCTGATGTACTTAATGCCTACTTTGCCTCAGTCTTTAATACCGAGTCCTCAGGGTACCCAGCCCCATAAACTGGAAGAATTAAATCCCCGTAATCCAAAGGGGAAATGGTCAGTGACCTGCTATAGCACTTAGACGCACATGGGGCTGGCTGGGATCCACACAAGGGTACTGAGGGAGCTGACAGAAGTTCTCATCAAGCCACTTTCAATCCTTTACCAACAGTTCCGGTTAACTGGAGAGGTCCCAGGTGCCTGGAGGTGTACCAATGTGACACCCATCCACAAGTGTTGAAAGGAGAATCCAAGGAACAACAGGTCAGTCAGCTGGACTTTTGTGCCGGGGAAAGTTATGGAGCAGAGCATCTTGAGAATCATCATGTGGCACATTCAGGATGACCAGGCAATCAGACCTACCCAGCATGGGTTTCTGGAAAGTAGGTCCTTCTCAACCAGCCTGATCTCCTTCTACGACAAGGTAACCTGCTTAGTAGGTGAGGAAAAGGCTGTGGATACTGTCTAAATTGACTTTAGTAAAACCTTTGACGCCATTTCCCACAGGATTCTTCTGGAGAAACTGGCTACTTATATCTTGGACGGGTACATTGTTCACTGGGTAAAAAAATGGTTGAATGGTTGAGCCCAGAGAGTGGTGGTGAATGGAGAACATTCAGCTGGTGGTCAGTCACAAGTGTTCTTCAGGTCTCAGTGTTGCGGCCAGCCCTGTTTAATGTCTTTGTTAAATTTTTTCTGGACAAGGGGATCAAGGTCATCCTCAATAAGTTTGTAAGTTAGGTGGGAATATTGGTCTTCTGGAGGATAAAAAAGCTCTACAGAGGGATCTAGACAGGCTGGATCAATGGACCGAGGCTGATTGCATGTGGTTAAGCAAGGCAAAGTGCCTGATTCTGAACTTGAATCCCAACAACCCCATGCAGCAATTCAGGCTGGGGAAGAGCGGCTGGAAAGCTGCCCAGCAGAAAAGGACCAGTTGTGCTGGTCAGCAGGGGCTGAACACAAACCAGCAGTGTGCCCAGGTGGCCAAGAAGCTTATTGGCATCCTGGTCTGTGTCATGGGTTGAGGTAGCTGGGTTTTTCAGTAGCGGGGGTGGGGAGCTACATAGGGCGGCTTCGGTTAGAAGCTACTAAAAGTTTCCCCCCCAAGGAAGCCAATGATAGCTGGTTACAGGAGGAACTTCCTGCTGCTGGCCAAGGGAGAGACAATAATCATGCCTCTGTGATAACAAGCTTGTTGCACAGAAGAAACTCCAGCCAGGGGAGAGCCGACTGAAGCTCCCAGGTGACCCTGCCATCTTCCCCACCACAGGTGGTGGGGGGAGTGGGGCAGCAGCAGCCTGGCCTGGGCCTCTCTGCACATAGCCCGGAGTAGGCACCCACGGCCCCTGCAAAGGGGCAGCTGGGGCCAGGGCCAGGGCATGCAGTCCCATGGAGCCCCACAGCCCCCGGGCCCACCCTGCGAGCAGCCCGTGCTGGAGCCCGTCCTGCCCGAGGAACTGAACAGCACTGACAGCACCAAAGCCCCCTGAGTGAACTGTGGGGGGGAGGGGAGTGCCCCGCAGGCTATACCAGGGCGGCAGAGTGGCCCCTGCCAGCAGGCACTGCCCTCCCTTCCCCTCCGGCCTAATTGAGCTGGGCCGGGGCCGGGGTGGCTCACTGCGGTGCAGCTGAGCCCATGCTGGAGCAGATGGATGCATGGAAGAAGGCCGTTACCCCCCGTGGAAGCCCCAGAATGGAGCGGAGTCCTTCAAGAGACTTGTGGCTCATGGAGAGGAAAATCCATGCCAGAGCAGGCTATTCCAAGTAGGACTCTTGGCCCTGTGGGGGCTTCACATTGGTACAGCTCATCCTATGAAGGACTGCATCCTATGAAGGACCATTGGAGTACAGAAACCCCTCCCTTGCACCCCATGGAGAATTGACCTTCGGAACAGTAGATATAGAAGAGTTCTTCTCCTACTGCCTGAGGGAGGGAGCCACATTGGAGAAGTCCATCAAGGACTGTTACTCATGGGAGGGACCCCACGGAACAGTGGAAGGACTCAGAGCTGTGGCTCCCCCCTGTAACCCGTGGTGAGGACCGTGGTGGAGCAGGCTGTCTCCCTGTAGCCCATGGAAGAGTGACCTGTGGGACAGCAGATTTGGAAGACCTGTTACCCGAGAGGTGGACTTGTCTCCCTGCACTGCTGCGGGGGGAGGAGGGAGAACATGGAAGGAAGGAGGGGTGGGTGGAAAGTGCGTTTAAGACTGTTTTATTTCTCACTCTTTAGATCTTACCCCGTTAGTAATAAATTTTAGTATTAACCCCACTTTGACTTTTTGGTTTGCCTGTGCGACCTCTCCCAGTTCAGAGCGACTTTACCAGATGCCTAGAATCCAGCCAAGGTCAACCCATGACAGTCTGTATCAGAAATAGAGTGGCCAGCAGGACCAGGGCAGTGATCATCCCCCTGTAGCCAGCACTGGTGAGGCTGCACCTTGAGTACTGAGTTTTGTGCCCCTCAGTAAAAGAAAGACATTGAGGTGCTGGAGCATGTCCAGAGAAGAGCAATGAAGCTGGTGAATGGTCTGGAGCACAAGTCTTACGAGGAGCAGCTGAGGAAGCTAGTGTTCTTTAGCCTGGATAAGAGGAGGATTAGTGATGACCTTATTGCTCTCTACAGCTACTCGAAAAGAGGTTCTAAAAAGGTGGAAGCTGGTCTCTTCTCCCAAATAACAGGTGATATGATAAGAGGAAATATATTCAAGTTGCACCAGGAGATATTAGGAAAAAGAGTCGTCTCTGAAAATGTGGTCAGGCTTTGGAACAGGCTGCCCAGGGATGTGGTCGAATCAACATCCCTGGAGGTATTCAAAAGGCATGTAAATGTGACATTTAGGGATATGCTTTAGTGACGGACTTGACAGTGCTGGGTTAACAGTTGGACTCGATGACCTCAAAAGGTCTTTTCCAACCTTAACAATTCAATGATTTCATAAAAAACACCTGCAGAATGTTCCTCTATTCTCCTTCCTCCCCTCTTCCCTATAGAGTTTTCCTTTTATCACTCCCAAAGCTGTCAAGCTTCTTCAGAAATAATCAGGTTTGACAGTTCTGGAGTTAAGAATAATATCTTATCGTCTTACGTCCCAGCAGACACTCACTAAGCAATTTATCACAGTCCAGACAGCAGGGTTATACTATCTCATGTTAAATGCAGGACCCTTATCTAAAAATGTGATCCTATGTGTAGTTAGTGAATTTGGTTTGAAATACCATGTATTTATTCAGATCTTTGTTTCAGTGTTAATTCTCCTTGTTGAATCTCTTTGCTAAACATTGTTATACCAATGCCACGTTATGCTAATTAATACAAAATATTTCAGCTATTGTTTATTTATTAATTCAAGCAAGATGCTTGTAAATAAGATAGAAACAGGGCAGGGGGATATAGAAGAGAAAAGAAAAAGTCCAAAACTTGCATTAGACTTGCAAATTATTTCTGTAGATTTTCAGCTTTTGTCCATGGAAATTAATGGTTTGTAGCAGAGCTAGTTATTTCCTCTTAGAATAAATCATTTATTATAGACTAATTATAAACAAAGAATAACTGATACAATTAATAAATACACCAAAATTTAACATTGTTTTGTAGATTACAAAACAAAACCAAACCCCATAGCTTGTGGCAAGGATTATTCAAATTTTCACTGGTTTAGATAGTATAGTGTCAGTGTAGTGACTTGGCTGTTGTTACTGGAATATGTGAAATAAAGAAGTTAATGATGTATTGTGTTCATTGTGTTTTAATCCTAAGAGGTTTTCCCTGTTTCTTGCTCTTCATTTCCACCATCCTCTCTTTTTATGCACATAAATACTACGTGTGTGTGTATATTTATATATATATACACAGACACACTCCTGAACTGCAGAGTTTGTCTATACGGAGTCTACACATATGGTTTGGCACAGATTCTCCTGACATTTGCACATGACTAGTGCAGCATTTCATGTGTTTCTTCTCAGCTGCACTGTGCTCCTTTTTTAAGACAAAACCCAGGAAGGAATGATGAGGAATGCACATGCACAGAGCCAGCAGCAGAAGATTGCTTTGGTGCTTGTCCATTTTAACAGAGCAAGCTCAGAAAAAACGGATGACTACCCAGTAGGGCAAATTAATTCTTTTTTCTCTGTACTTGAGAGGTTATTAGCAGTCAGGTTGCATACAGCAGAAATTCCCATTAACGATTTTAGAGAAAAAGAGGACAATGAAAACCATCTTGAAGCCTGAGCATAAAATTTCATAGTATGAAAAAATGGTCATTTGCAGGAAGGGGATTTTCAAGGCCTTGAAAAACCAGGTGAACTCTAAAGAATATTCAAATGCAACAAAGAAATGCAGATTGAAAACAAGCATAGACATCTGAGTTTCTTTAGCTTCCTGCCAGTCAGAACTACTCAGTATCATAGCCATATCAGTACAACATGTCATTGTCCTTAGTCTAACAAAAAGACAGGACCTGATGAACATGGGAAAATCTAATTAAAAACCCCTCTGTTTCCTGGCAAGGCATGCTACGTTATCCACCCATGCGTACAAAAAACAACCCACCTGTATAACTAACATTCCTACCTGTTTTTGAGGAAATTCTCTCTGAAAACAAGGCCCAATTTATTCTTCTTTGTATTTTCTGGATTGAAAATTTATTTAAATTTATTGGTTTTCCTTTAAGCTCCTTGACTATGGTGCAGATCCTAAACTAGCTTCTTCTACAATGCCCGTTATTAAGACAAGCGGATCTTATTTACTGATGTCCTTAATTACATAAGGGTATAGCAGAAATCCTTTGTCTTACTTACACAAATAAAGAAGCAGTATGGTTATAGTCCCACAGCAAGGATTTTACTGTGGCTTTCAGATAACTGCCTTCACCAAATGAAGCTACATGACAATTCTAAAAAAAAAGATTTTTTTAAAAGAAGAAGTAGAGCATGCAGTAATTTTCTGTTAGTAAACATGCACTCAGGTATGAGAATTCAACCCGTACCTCTTCTGCATGTTTACCTGTAGCCAGATCATCATACTTACAAGGAGGACTGATCAGGCACCTGAGCTGGCTATCACTGTGGTTTCTTCTATCCTTGTGGCTCTTCTTTCATCTGAGTTTCTCAGTCAGTTACAGCAAATCACAATTTTTATTACAAGCCAGGAAAACTTCAGATATTTCCTTTGGGCATTGCTGGTCTCAAAAGTATTAATGGATTTGACTTTTTGTAGTGAAGATGTCACTAATCAGAGTGCCTTTACCCTATTGTTTTCTATTACATTGGCATTTTATATTTAAAAAAAATAAATCTGCTATATTCAAGTATTTTTTATCACAGGGAACCTTCTAGCCAAATCCTCCTGACTCCAGCAGCATTCTATTGTTAACGTTCTCATTTGGAAGAGAAGATTAAGAAAATTTCTATGAGAAAAGACTGAGCAACTAAGGGATCTGTAAACTGACTCAATGCTGAGAATACTGAAAAGTGGACAAATCTGTGGCATCTTGCATGAAACTAGAGTGAGCAAAGAGAGAGAAAGAGAGGACATGGGAAAGGAGTCTCCAGTCTTGTCATCAGGGCTACATGGCAGAAATATCTTCTTACACCTGCTTTTAGTCTATGGTCCTGTAGCTTAGCTCTGACTGAATACTTAAAGTGATGGGACTACCATGACCATCTTCTTTCCTAATGTTCAAACTTTTAAAAAGTTTGACATTTTAGTACTGGTTTTACTAGTTTTATTTATGTTAATTATCTTAATATCCTTCTTCTTCAGTGTCCTTAACTGAGGACTGAATCTGATATACATGTAGCCTCCAGAGAGCAACATGCACAAGTCACTCTTATCTGTAGTTGTCCTCTACATACACTGAAATGAACACAATTCCCTGTTCAGCTCTACAGCATAAGATTTAATTGAAGCCATGAAAACAAATTCTGCTCATGCAGTGTAATTGCAATATGATAATTTGAATCATTGTCATATATCATTATAATTGAAAATGAAGGGTTAAACATGTTTCTAGTAACAGATGTAGAACAGGAAGCAGAAAGAAAGGATCTGAAAATAACAAGGAGATACACAGTTGTCAACTACACTAAAGAGGAGAGTGCAGAGAGATTCTGGTAACAAGGTTAGTAGCCACATTCCTGTTTAAATGACTGTGTTGGCCTACAGTGAAAATAAGTGTGATTAAAGTATTCCCAGACCCAATTTAATGTAGCATACTCCCTCAGGAGCATAGATCAGACCTTCTAAAGCACTGTTGAACTGCTTTCAGGTAGAGAAAATGGTTAGTTGTGTACCAAACCATTTATTAGAATTAAAAGAAATCAATATTGTAATCTCAACTTCTGTATTCAGAAGCAACAGATCCCTAGCATTTAACTGGACAACATTTATTTTATGCAAAAGCAAAGAATCTTGTATTTTATATTTTAATATTTTTATATTTTAATTAAAAATTTAATATTTTTAACAAAATAGGTGAAGTTAAAACACTGATACCTGAATTAATTAAAATAAATTGGGGGGGGGGCGGGTAAAAGGTGTTTAAAACTTTTTGTAATTGGTATTGGGTTTTTTTTAGTTCATTTGTTATTTAATCAAGATGACCTCTGAGTCAGTCATCTGAGTATTGAACAAGGTTTTCACGTGTACACAGGTCAACAATCTTTTAATGACTATCTGTAGATCAAAAATAGCTTGAGCTGAAACCTCAATATACAATATAACACCATCAAGTTAAACCTTCTCCACTTAAACAAAAATCACTGATCTGTATATATATATTAGTTATATTTTAGCTTTAGGCATTAAAAAAAATATTACTTTTACAGAAATAGTACTTCTGGAATTGATCTGAGGAAATGGTAAGAAACTCAGCTGTAACATGATTTTCAGAAATTCTGCAAGCTTATAATGGATTCAATACCTTTTATGGCAAGTGGCCTCTGGATATGAAATACTGTAAAGAAAAAACAGTTCTGTCTAAGAGAACTGATTTTTTGGAAAAAACTTTATGCCCTGAGGACCCTGAGCAATCACCAAGCAAACATTTTATTTCATGTATTAATCCTTGCCTAGTGGCTTCTTAGAATTTACCAGCTATTTTATACTATTTAGAACTTACACATAAGCATCCTGGTTTGGATTATAGTATTCCTAAAAGTTAGAGCTAACTGAAAAATAGCAAAACTAAGGAGCATTTGTCCTAGAGTGACACCTTCTGCCTCAGGTCCTTCAACTTGTGTCTTCTACAAATAATTTCTGGAGCCAATAATGTCATGAAAGTTAAATAATTGGATTTCTGGGAGTGAAATTAAGACCTCAAAGAAGCAAGCTGCCTACATACCACATTTATGATTGCACATTTGGTTGAGTACCCACATGGGCAAACCACAGTCTTAATTTCTGTATTAGACATACTATATTGTATCTCTGCAGTATATCTATTCCTTTTTTTATCTTCTTACTGTATGTAGTTACTTCTACACCACTTGAACTTGGGCTTTGTTAAGAACAACATCTGGGACCTGACTGGACTTCTAAAAAAAATACAAACAGAAATAGAAGGTATCTTGTGCTATAGTTTATTTTAAATAAATATAATATTGCTTCCTCTTATATCTTTACTATAACATGAGTTAATATTTTTGTGTTTTAGCTTATTACATATATTTACCACAAAAAATATACATAAATGACAGTGACAATGGAATTTCCAGTGACACAATAACATTTCTAATTTCTTCTGACATAGTATGTAATTTTAAAATAGTAGGTGACTGTCAAAATAAGCTTAAAGGTCTGAACTCTTCTTCCTCATTGTTTTTTGAAAAGTACTCTCTACAGAGAAAGGAAGGAAGGACATGTTCAAAATTCCAATTTCTAATTTGATTTTCAATTCTCATAAAAAATGTTTCTTTTCATTATTCATTTCTGCAGGCTCCTGAGACTGCTTTTCAAATTTCCAAAGAAGCAGTAATGGAATTCAAAAAAGGCTATACAGCATCTAAAAATAATAGGAAACATTAAGTTTTACTATAATTCCGGTAATTAAATAATCAGCTTTGCCAACCGCAATTTAAATGAGATTACTTATGAATGAGGCTTTTACTCCCCTTTGGTCTCTATCAAAATAAGCCCCATGTTTCTTTAAATGAAGCTTGCTGATAATACATACCTGTCATGCCATTCCCTTTGAGTGCTTGGGGAAATAAAAATTCATTGCAATTGATTGCCCTGTGTAGCCATGGCTCCAGATGCCCTTTCAAATATTCATAAAGATCTTAAAGGGGTCCCTGTGGATACCATTTGTCTGCTGTATATTTATATATCATTCCAGTCTTCAGGAAAACTGTCAAACAAAAGTCACTTTTGCAGCTAGATATTATTGACTCTTTCTACCTTGTAGATTTTTGTATTCTCATGCTATGTACTGTGAGTGAAAAATGGAACAAGACGAAGAAATGTTTATGAATATCATGTACTGAGTGTTAGGAGTTCTTCATTAAAGTTGGAGGCTTGAAAGATCTAACTGATCATAAATGGATGAAATGAAAGGACAACAGTGTTAAATTGGAGAGAAGTGTAGTAAAATCTGAGATAAAAGTAACAGACAAAAATGTCACATTTGCACTCGAAATCAGACCACTAAATTCAGAGCTACATGCCTGCTGAGCATTCAAAACCTCACATTGAGATCAATGTAAAGATTGAGTACAAATGTAAAGCAATTTTTTAAAGTTTAACTCTCTTTTAGACAATATTTTCATGGTATTAAGTGTGTGAAACATATCTTAAACAACTGGAAATTTGAAAGGATCTTTCTTTCCTCCCGCTCTCCCCAGGAAGTTATCAGGTTTCACAATCTGAAGAAAGCTGGAAACAACCTTTCATCCCCTCTGTAAATGCTTTGTCTTATCTGTTCTGTTCAAAAAGTCACATAGCAGAAGGTGCTCATCCAATCTCGTAGAAACATCCATACCATCTTGCAGTATGAAATTCTGGCCACACAACAATTAGGAGTTAGCAGCCAGTTTCAATTTCCATCTTTCAAACTTAATGAGATTTTCAATTTCAATTTGTTTCTCTTTGTAAGAGAATATTCCCAAACTGTGTTCAAAAACTTTCTGAGTGGAAACTCGGAGTACTCCCTGAACCCTTCAATCCTTGCCCTGTTCTGTGACAGCTGCAATTAACTTGAACAGGCCATCCCTATTGACACTGCTCCCATATCCTTGCTCCAGCAGAGCATAACAACAGGAGTGCAACAGAGAGCCAGAACCTGGCCAGGAAATGACTCTTGTCTGTCACCAGTCGTTTCCATTCTGCTGCTTAGGTAATTACTGTAGTTCAGAGTCCAGGAGTTAATTAGAAATGTAGAAGCTGTTATATTGTCTATGAAGTAATAACATAAGCTAAGCTAATGTCCATAATGCAGCATACTAGTGAAAGGTAATTATGCATCGTGATACCTGTCACAAATTTGCACCATCTAGAGGTATCAGTTGAAGCATAAAATTTTAAGTACATCTCCATCATTATACATTTAGATAGACATCAGAAGATTTATTCTGGGACGTAGCATTGTTATCCATCAGATTCTGTAGGCTTTTGTTGAGTGATTTTTCACAGTCTTCAAAAATACACTGACAAATATGACATATTAAAGACTTCAACAAACCTCAATAGAAAAGATGACCTGATTTTTGTTGATTTTTAATTTTAAAAAGAAAAGAAAAGGAGTGATTCAGTTTTAATTAAAGTGACTAGAAGAGAAAAAAAAAAAAAAAAAAAAAAAAAAAAAAAAACCAAAAGGTTTTTATTCGCTTTTTTTTTTTTTTTTTTTAAAAAAAAAAAAAAAAAAA
>NW_016690255.1:3246098-3445311 GCF_001604755.1 Lepidothrix coronata | reverse complement strand
GAAAAAAAAAAAAAAAAAAAAAAAAAAAAAAAAAAAAAAACCCAAAGTGTATATATGCCTCTAAGTTCTATGATATTGTACAAAAAGATACAACACAATCAGTATGTAAAGTGAATGTGCTATGCACTTATTTTCCACTTAAAAAGCAGATGTTTGCTTAGGTAGTATCTTTCTCAGTTGAAATCAGGATGCAAACCAGCAGAAAGTGTATGTTCACTGTGGGAAGATTTCTCTGCTCTTGGTGTATTGGATGAATCCACAAGAGCAGGAGGTCGGCTGTCTCTCACATACTTAAAGAAACTCACAGGAAAAAAATGGGGGAAACAAATGTAACAATATGGGGTTAATTTAAATGTAGGGAAATAAAGATGGAAGTCTCTCTCCATGGTGAATGAAAAAGAGCAGGGGGCCACCATATGGACTGCGGAATATTTTGTAGAATGATTTAATTAAAATAAAATTAAAGTGTCTCCTTTAAGCTCTATTGCTTATGTGACTTTTGTCAGATAGTTCATATAGTGTTAACAAAGAAACGTAAGATGAAAGGCTAACAATAAATGTGAGTCATTATGTTTTTATGCGCTGAGTATGCTAATGTCCCCTTCTGTTACCTTAGTGGGCAAAATCCATTTGCTGAAAACAAGGAAGACTTTATTTTTTAAGGTTAAGACTATCAAATATGAATGAAGAGAAAGTGGAAAAGCTTGTCCTGAATGTATTCAATAACATCAAGGGTTTGGAAATTCTCTTGCAAGGGGTACCTATAATAGTGAAATTTTCAGTAAAGATCCTGGGATACATTCTAAAGGAGTCAGGAGTTAGTCTTTATGGTCCAGTTCACAATCCAATGTGAAGTCCAGTGGAAGAATGTGATTGTCTCTTCCTAATGCAAATTTTAGTGGAATTGTCTCTGTTGGTTCAACATGAGTCAATGATTCTTGGCAATGTGTGCAACTACAAAATAATTATTTTTTTACTATGATGTAAAGAGATTTGATAAATGACAAAAACATGGTAAAATACAGAATAACCTGCACATTTGACAGATTTCACCAGACAGAAGAAAACTCTAATTTTCTGCTTGTTAGAGATAGCTCCCCATATCTTCTCTCTACTTCTCACTTTTTATTTTGCAGAAATAAAATTACTTCTAATAAAATATTTGTTTGCTGGCTGCCAAGTTCTCACCAAATCACTCTATCATGCCTCCTTCTCTACAGGACAGGGGGGAAAATACTATATAAAACTCATGGGTTTAGATAAAGATAGGGAGAGCCCTTACCAGTTACTGTCATGGCCAAACAGTCTTGACTTGGGGCAGACTTGGTGATACACTACAACAGGTTGCCCAGGGAGGTGGTAGATGCACCTCCTGGAAACAATCAAAGGTTGGACAGGGCTCTGACCAACCTGATCTAGTTGAAGATATCCCTGTTCATTGTAGGGGTCCCTTCCAACACAAACAGTTCTATGATTATATGATAAGATTAATGTAATTTATTACTAATTAAACAGAGTATGATAATAAGAACTAAGATCAAATCTAAAAACTCCTTCTCCCCTCTCTTCACTTCACAAGATTTTCAGCATTACTTCCCAGGCTTAACTTCACTCCCAGCTTCTCTACCTCCTCTCTACTAACCATGAGGGGGAATGGCAAATAGAGATTGTGGTCATTGATAATGTTTTTTCTGCCACTCCTTTCTCCTCCCACTCTTCCTCTGATCCAGTGTAGGGTCCTATCCACAGGAGACAGTCCTTCACCAACTTCTCCCGTTTGGGTCCTCTCCTAGGGTTACATTCGTTCAGGACCGGCCTGCTCAAGAATGTCCAGAATTTCCTCAGGGTCACAAATCCTGCCAGCAAACCTGGTCCAGCATTGGCTCCTCTCTCCACGGGGCCACAGGCTGGGCCAGGACCCTGCTCCAGCATGGCCTTCCCACAGGGTCACAGCCTCCTTCCGGCATCCAGCTGCTCTGGTTAGGGCTTCCTCCATGGGCTGCAGGTGAATCTCTGCTGCCCTGTGGACATCCATGGGCTGCAGGGGCACAGCTGCCTCACCATTGTCTTCACCACAGGCTGCAGGGAATCTTTGCTCTGATGCCTGGAGCTCCTCCTCCTCCTCCTCCTGCTTCACTGACTTTGGTGTCTTTAGGGTTATTGCTCTCACATAGTTTCTCTCCTCTCTCCCAATTGCTGTTTTACAGTAGTTTTTATCCTTTCTTATGTATGTTTTCACAGAGGCACTACCACCATCACTACTTTGGCCAGTGGTGGGTCAGTCTTGGAGCTTGAGCTGACTAGGTCAGGCTTAGTCCAACATGAGGGCAGCTCCTGGTGTCTTCTCACAGAAGCTGCCCCTGCAGCCTCCCACTGCTGAAGCCTTGTCACATAAATGAAAATAGTTAATGTGATGCCACTTTAGCTGGAGGGAAAATAAATTTTCATTTGGGTTAAAATATTCAGACAAAAAAATGACAGTGAATCTTCTGTATATCAGAGAGCCATTACATTTGTAAATACACTCCACACTGAAATACATTCTTATTAAATTTCTAAACTTTTGATTTTCAAAACAGAGACAATATTTAAATAAAATTTTATTCAAAAAATTGGGGAAAAAATTTAAAGTTTCTGTTCAAATTCCTTTATTTCTGCTGTGAAATTTCAGTATAATCAATATTCTTTGAAATCAGATTTTATTATTGGATGCCAAAACATTGCACCATCCAAAAATAGGACAAAAAATAAAAATTACCTGTATCTTCTGTATATACTAAACAGTATCAGATTGATCTAGTCTAACATTATTTTGAAACACTAGGTAAGTAAAAATGAATGTTTAATCAATTAATGTGATTTGTTCTATTTAATTCCATCATTGATGGTGCTCAGTATTTCCTGCTGGGCTGCTAAAGTCACTTTAGACATGTTCCGTGAAATCAATAAAAGGAATGTATGGTTATGGTGAGTTTGTGAGCAGCCCTCTTAGCCCCTTGGCTTGCTGTGATTCATTCTTTTGTGACTATAAAATTTGTTTGTAATGGCATGTAAAAATCTATTGGTTTGCTAATCAAGATGATTTAAAGTATTGCCTACCAGTAGAATTACCCCATAAGGAAATAAAGAAGGGGGAAATGGCAAGAAACTAATTCTTTTAAAATGTTTTCATCAAAGAAATTGTGCTTGGCTGCATGTGTGCCAAGGAGAGTATGAAAAGATGTGAAACTGATTTTGTACATAAAAACCAAAGGCTAGGCATATTATTTCATTCCAGCCACAGTGTTTCAGGGGAAATTTTTAAAAGCAGCTATTTAAGTGAATCAAGAATTAGAAATGTATGCTCAATGCATTTCCTATGCAATCAAAATTAAGTGTACTCTATCTGATACTCTTCCAGATTTTATGTGCTCTCATACTAATTTTCCAAAAGCAGTGATTGCTCCTGGATTCAACACTTACATTGGACTGTGCTTTGGGGTGGAACAGTATGTCACTAAATGTGGCAAGAGCATATAGGATGAAAAAGGAGTTACAAGAAGCCATATTGTTACACATTAGTAAGTTAAGTGCTGCCCTGAAAAATTCTATGTTTTTCTCTGAATCTGCCACTTAGATACACTCTATTATTGGAGAAAAAAATCACCTAAATCAAATTTTCCCTGGATGCCTGGGAATTGTATGCTTCTGTACACTGAGAATTCTGAACTTGAACCCTTAAAATACTTGTGCACTTGGAAGAAAAATGGTCTAAATTGGTCTAAATTTTGAAAAACATTTCAGATTATTTAAATTAGCCCATGTTAATGGATAGTTTTGATTTTAATCTCTTTTTCATTTGCCATTTTTCAAATGGTGATGTAATATCAAATACTCGAAAATTGGTCCATGAAGTACACCAGTATAATTCTTCTGGGAAATTCATGCCTCATCTGGCTACCATCATACTAGCTACCCTTGTGTTCTTTACACTGAAGCATTTACTTTCTTGGACAGACAAGTAGACAAGTCATTGCCATCACTTGACAGCAATAACTTCAGTGTGAAGTACCTACTTGTGTCATTGACAAAACCATCTGTTTTCTTTTGCTAAGAAGGCAAAGGTAATCCTACTCTGCTGATAAGGATACCTACCAAAGTTTTATTTACAAATTGAGCCCCTGGTTACTGACACAAAAGAGCTATATTTATACCACTCTCATCTAAGATTCCTGATTTGTGACTTTACAGTGTTAACAGTCTAACAGAGGGTAGCGGCTATGGTGATCTGTGCTTGTTGCTGTATAATAGAGGCTTGTCACTGCAAGGTGTTTAGAGCCAGACTTTTATAAGTATCCTGATATCTATCTATCATTCATTTCAACACTTAAATCCTTTGGTAATTCGTGATATGAATGGGAAGAAAACTGCACGGGGAAAAATGCAAGTAAGTGCCACAATTTTATAGAAGACTTTATAAGACGTAACAGAGAACAGAAAAGCAGAGCTTTTCTGCAGTGAGAAGAGTAATGTACTAGTCATTGCAGTTGTCAGATTTTACTGTCAGAATGTTGGTGTGGGTGTATACAGATTGATTTTTTTGCAACCTGGTTGGTTTTATTTCTTATTCAATTGTTACTAAAATGTTTTTTTACCAACGCTAAAACAATAAAAAACCTTAATTTCTGTTGGATGAGTAAATATCTATTGTGACATTCTAGGATCTTCAGAAGACTTGAAAGAGCTAAAAAAAGTCTAACATTGGAGAAGATGACAACAATAATAGGAGAAATTATGTGTGAGAAAAAAACAGAAACAGGAATTTTTGCACTTTGTCAGTAGAGAAACATGTCGACATTATCCAAACACCTTAACACCTTTGGCATTTTATGTTCTAAATGCCTAAGAGAACAATGAATTGATTTTGTGTTGTATTACTGCTGCTCATCTGTAGAGGATGGCATTAAATCTCATTAAAGGTAAAATAAAATCGAAGTAATCTGTTGAAAATGTGGGCCACTTAGACCACAGCGGAAAGAAAAATAAGTCCTATAAGGCCGTGATGTCAGATACAAATCCTGCACCAGGCATTTTACTATAAATTTGTTGTTGATGTAAACAATCTCTTTTCAAAGCAGTTCAGTTGGAAAATTATATTCAGGGTCCAGTGAGATAGAACTATGCTTTTTACTCAACCATTTCAGTTGAGGAAACAGGCAGTGCATTCATATTCAGCCCCTGACATACTGATTTCTGCACATGCTGAGCAAAAATAGAAAGTCTGTTTCTGTATTTGTTGCAATATTGTTAACAGGAAAATACAATGTCCATTGTAATGAATCACTTTGGAACAACTACCATGCCTTTGAATTCATACTTCACAGTTGCATTGATGATATGTTGTTTTAAGATTAAGTCCATCAAAGGTGAAAATTTTCAATCTTATGTTTAATTTCCTCATAAAGCAGAAAAGGCCAATACCAACTCCACTTTAAGGCTCTGGTTCTTCATTATAAACAAGACCAAACCAAAGATACTCGGAGCTTTAGTTTCAAAGTGTTTACTGTTTTACTTGCTTGAAGGAAGAATCTCAACTGACTTCAAAGCCTTAAATTAAGAATTGTCATATACGATCTACCTTGGACCAGTTCTATTTAGTGACTTATTAACAACTTAGATAATGGAATAAGGTGTCGACTAGAAGGACAGCATCAGAATTCAAAGTGGTCTTAATAAAAAATACAGTGATCAAGGAGATAATCTTTGATGAAATGTACTGTATATTATCTTAGGTAGGAGGTGAAAACCAAAGCACAAATACAGAGGAATCAGCACAGCAGGAAACAATCTGTTGTTGTAATGAACAACAGACAAGGGAAAGTCATTACTCTCCCCTGTTCTAAACCTGCTAATTAAAACTCTAACATGAGAACTACACCAAGTCTGGGATATCTACTTAAAGGAAGATCTAGAGGAGGTGATAAAAATCTAAATGAGCAGCAAAAATATAAGAGACAAATATATAAGAATACTATTGGATTCTTTGATGGATAAAGTGGATAAAGTTATTAATTCTGTTCAATAACTCTACACGCAGTAGTAAACTTATTTCAAAAAAACTAATTTTATAGTGAAGATTTCACCAGATATTATAATAAATTCCTAATTATTAAGTAAGAAAAAGTAATATAGAAGTTATGTGATTCTCTTCACTGCAGTTTTTTGAATGCACAATACACAGATTTGCATAGATAACCTGTCAACAGTTATCCTGCCTCAAACTATTGAGTTAATTAATTTGCACTATCTATACTCTTTATATCATGCAAGTGTTGACCATATTTTCAGCAATTGCTACGAGAATAACATTTTCTGTTATTTTAGTTCTCAAAATGGATGCTCAAAACTGGTCGCACAGAGAGATTACCTTGTTTCTTTCATATTTGTTGGAGACAAGAAAATTGTTTCGATTTGCTTCTCACTAGCTGCTCAATGAGCAAGAGATTGGAGCATCTGTCATATGAGGAGCAGCTGAGGGACCTGGGACTCTTCAGCCCAGAGAAGAGGATTCTCAGGAGTGATCTTACTAACATATATAAATACCTGAAAGAATGAGGTAAAATGAAAGAAAAGAGAAACCAAACTTTTCTTAATGGTGCCCAAAGACAAGGCAAGAGACAACGGGCACAATCTGAAATACAGGAATTTCCATTTTAAAATAACAAGAAACTTTTCTTCACTATGAAGGCAGTCAAATAGTGGAACAGATTGCCCAAAGAAATTGTATCATTTCTACTCCTGGGTATAATTAAAAACCTGTCTGGATACAACCTTGAGCATCGTGATGGAGTTGACCCTGATTTGAACAGGGGGACTGGACTAAACAATCTCCAGAGGTGTCTTCCAACCTCCACTATTCTGTGATGCCAGATCACACATAACTGGCACTAAAAGAAATGAAGGAAATAAAAAAGGATAGGTAGATAACTAGAAAGAAAATCAAATAATTCCTATTTTTACTACAAAGACAAAAATGGCTTTTAGAAGAAAAAAAATAGTGAATTATTTTATAAAATAGAACCCAACAGAAAATCATATCAGCAATTTTGTATAATGCATCTCCTATTAAACTTTTTTCACTGTTAATAACATCAACTTTTTAAAATCTGTTAAGATTGGTAAAATTACATCTATTTGTTATTTTCATGGCTCAGTTTATTGGATGCTATGGTATTTCATGCTTTTTTTTTTTTTTTTAATTCCCCAACTGAATTGTTTACATATGTATATCAATAAGTATGACATTGTGATCTGTTTTTTGGGATTTTTTTGTTATTTTTGGAAAAACAATATTTTACGTGTTTGAAGAACTTAATTATAAGATATTTGGACAAATACAATAAAACTTCTGCTCATTCCTGACACAATATATTTTCTGAACACAGCCAAGCCAGGTGAGGGAAAGTTTGCTAACAAAGCTGAACTTCCCTTTCTCGCCCTTATTGCACTGTAACACCAAGGACCACAGAACCTCCAATGTTGTAAGCCCACGAATACCTCCTGTAGCCTCGGAAATACTACAAAACTTCTCCAGAGAGAAAATCATAATCTGAATAGTAGTAGACTCTTGTTTAATCCACACAGTGAAGTAGATACCTATAACGGACACGCCTCCTACACAAAGATATGCATTCACTATGTTTGATTTGATTATTTGAGTCTACTTGCAAGAGAGAGTAGGACTTGGCATAATGTCTAAGAGTAAAGCAATTTTTTGCTACTTAGAAATATTTTCAAGAGGACAGTTTATTGAGTTACATGAAGCTGTACATACAAGCAAAGCAAAATAAGTGATTTATTCACTATTTCACATTGGCAGGAAGATTTGGGGCCTCAGCATGTGTCATGGTTACTTTCAAAGACAAACTCTATAGCTAGAAATGAATCAACTTCCTCTTCCTTTGCCCAAGCTTTTATCAGGGTACACAACAATATATGGTATGGAATATCCCTTTGGTCAGTTCAGGATGGCTGTCCTGAAGGCAAAATTCCAGCCTACTTGATGGTGAGACAGAGTAGGAAAAAATGAACCCAAACCACAGAAAAAAACCCCCAAACTAACAACAAAAAAACCCCCAAATGCTACCTTGGTGCTGTGCAAGCACTATTCAACAAGACCCAAAACAGCAGTGTGTTATTGATACTGTATTAGTCACAAATCAAAAACACAGCACCATATGGACTGCTATGAAGAAATTCCACTCCATACCAGACACACTCAGTACACTTTAACAAACAATTTTTAAAGTATTTGGACTTTCAAATGCACAAAGCATATAGAGGATTTCATCAAGATCCAGCATTTTTAAAAATTCAATTAAAGAAAATAAAATTAACAACAATTCTCTTTAATTTCCAAAAACAATCTTAGCAAAGTTAACTCCAGGTCAAATACTCAGCTTATGCAAAACAATGCCTCTTACTCATTCCATCCGAAATATGCGAATGATTTCTCCCTAAAAGAGTTAGGCTCCAAACACTGAACTGTTGCACATTGTGTTACACATTCTGAGAAAGAGGCACAGATTAAATCCAGCAATAAAAAACAATCTCATGTCAAAGGAGACTGTGAGTTAGATTTTCAGTACTTACATTCATCAGACACTTTTCTGGGGAGAAATAACTCATTAGCAATGTGTGTTAATGATCTAGACCAACATGTCCAAGGGCTTTCTGGTATTGGCTTGCTGTATCCCATTTCAGTACTATACATCAGTGGTCAGATTATAACCTGGCCTGTGTCTTTCCATATCCTATTCATGTTATTTTCTTAGTCATTGTCAGAAACATTTGTTTTCCTCATCGTTAAAGTGAAAGATGGCCTCTTAACCAGGGAAAAGGGAAATGATGGTTCTGGGATGTAGTCTAGATTTAATTCTCTTACTCAGTATTCAGTAGTTAATGCTCACAATTTAAGATCTATAGGACTCTTTACAGACAAATATAGACAAGCACACAGAAAGAAAACCAGCAGAATCAGAATACTAAATATTCTTTGGTTAAATAAAATATAAATTATTCAATACTGTGTATCATATTTCATTATATAGCTTCTTTTCCATTCTATAGTTTCTTCCAAATTTAAGCACATTTTTTCTTTTTGACAGTGTTAAATTCGGATCTGTGGAAAGGGAACACTACTGTTAAAAGTCTGTCTTATCACAAGAAGACATTTGACCATATATTGTCCGCTGCAATTGCTATTCACGTCATCTACTACCACATACATTGAACCCCAGAATTCCCTGAAGTAGACTGATATTTAAGAAGGAAAAAATATATGCAATGTTATAATTAGAGAACAATAATAAATCCGTGCAGCAGCAAAAGTCAAAAAATACGTGGTAAGTTAGTATGAGGATAATTTCTGCTGTCTTATGGTACATTTTTTCAGAAGTCTCAGATTGCTGTCATTTTGTGGAGTTTATCCATGAAGTTACAAGATGTGAAACATAATTAAGGTTCACTTTTCCTGAAAAAGTGTTACAAATTATAGTTTTAATCTAGTGCCCAAATTGAAAGTATATTTTTTTCCGTCTAAAAAAAAAAAAAGAAAAGGCTATAAAATGGCAATTAATTATGCTTTGTTTTTCTCTAGTCCTATCATTTGTCTCCTGCATTTGTTGGTTCTTTTACAATTACTACAATTGTCAGTTCTCTCACCTCAGAAAACTTATAATTCAGAAAATTACTCTTACCCATATTGGCAATGATTCTTCTCTGGTTGATTTCTTTGCATTTTAGTAAATGTTAGTAGGTTCAGGTTTCAGAAATTATGAATCATAAAGAGATCATTTGTTATCATTATATTTGAAGACATTGACTCATCCAGGCAAAGAACTTCAGTGACCAAACATACGGCATGAATAGCAACTACACAACACTGAATTAGTTAGTTCACAAACACAATAAAGATTCAAAACATTTCCTCTAAACTACATTGCAGGTATTTTGAAAGCCTGTGTTTCTATATACTAAGCTTGCTAGTCAAAGAAAATACAAATGTGTAAATCACAAATTATTAAAAATATGATAATAAATAAAATCTGAATCTATTTGTTTCCAGAAACTTCTTCATCCAAAACACCTCTGCAAAGAAATAGTTACTGTTAGAGAAACATCATGAAAAGCATTCTGTACACTCAAGAGTTTCATAATATATGCCTCTCAGCCTTCTGCTATACAGTAATTTTCTTGTCACTTACAATGATTGTTCACAGCTGTGCTGTGAGTTTTCTACTTAAACAAAGTATGAGCCTTTCTTCCTCACACCATGTTTCAATACAAAAATTCGGATCATATGTGAATCTTTCAGTTTTTGCCTTGGAAACCATCTAGTTTTGACATAGTCACTTCCTATATGCATATTTATTCTTCATCTGGCGATACTATTTGCGGTAGAATTTATGAATGTATGAAGCTTTTTATCTTTCTTACATTACACTGAATATAAATTTTTTCAAATGTTTTAATGAAAATATAAATTACTAGACCAGTGTAGAATTCCACCTAAATTTCACATGATCTCACACTAATGATGACACTCTGTCATTAATAATCATCTTGCTGGAGGGTGCAGTTAATAGAAAATTCAAGGAAACACTAGGTATAGAATAGAAAACCAATTGTACAGAACAGGAAAGCATCTGCAACTATTAAACCACAGATTTACTTTAAAATAGAGTAAATATACTTTGCGATGTGAATCCCTGGTTTTACTTTGGAAAATGTCAGTTATCTGTAGTGCTGCTGAAGGGGAAAAGTGCAAGTCCTCATAAAGAAAAGTATAATGGTATAAATATCTACAAGGCCAGAACTGATGCCAAGTCTTGCAGCATTTTTTGTCTTACTTTTTCTTTAATAGTTATTTTTCTACTGTATTCACATCACAATTCCCCATTTTGTGGCCCCAGCTGCTTATATCTGTTATCATCAATCCAGGACCCATAAAGTGTATGTAGGGAAGACACAGTCATGCCTATAGTGGACTTTCTTGTCCCAACCTGTGTTCCTGCTACTATGACAGACAAACTGCATGACTCTGCATTGACAGGGTATACCTGTATTGAATAATACATGCAGAGGATCTCAAAAGTTTCTCTCTTCATCTACATATCCAGATGACAGCCATAGTAAGGATATGAATTAATATGAACTTATTTTAAATCAGTACTTTTCAAGATCCGAAATGTCCTCCCTACAGACATGATTTCAAATGCAACCCATTATGACCTGCAGACACATGGGTTCATATCTGTGAAATGTATTTCCATACACTGAAAGTTCTAGATTACTGCGTGCTGGTTTAAAGGCAAATGAGCAGGGGAAATGAACCCAATTCAAAAGAGAGATTATAAGTCAGAATAACAATTTAATAAAATAATATGATAAATACGATTATACGGACAATTGGTTTTAACCCATAAAACCCAAATGTATAACCCAGCACTCTGGGGTATGAACAGAGTGGTGTTCGTTGGGTCCCTTGAGTCCAAAATAAAAGGAGAGGGAAAAAACCTGTTGGTGAGAGTGCTGTTGCAGTCTGGTGGAGAGTGGTGTTTGCAGTCTGGTTGAAAACGTGGTGGTTGCAGTCCGGTCGAAAGTGGTGGTCTCAGTCTGGTTGAGAGTGGTGGTCACAGTCCTGCTCTGGATCCCACGAGTGGTTAAAAAAATCCCAAGACTCCAAGATTATATATCCTCCGTTTCAGGCAGGAATGCCCAGTGCCTCCATCAGGGCAGGGAGTTCCACAGTGGGTGTGAGGACAGGAGCATCCTCCTATCTTGCAGGCGTCTTAACACCCAGTTTATAGCCTGAGGAGTCAGGCTGCTCTGGGCAGAGGGTGTAAATGGTCTATTGATAACATTCTGGGAAATGTCATGGAAGGCTATAGAATACACAGTTTTGGGTTACACCCATACAGTGATGAACTGGTCCCAGCTGTTCTAACTAGGACATATTGTTTCTACTAGCATGAAGGATCTGGTCACTCAGCAATGGCTCATCTTACTTGAAGGTCTTCAAGAATGAGATACAACTAAAATCATATCTAATTCACAAACACATGAGGTGGAGGATGGAAAGGCTTGTGGCAGGTTCATAGACATTGCAGATGGCAATCCCATTCCGTATAGCTCATATATTAACCACTTCACTACAATATTTTGGGTTAAAACCGATGCAGTTATTTTGTGTTAAAACAGTAACGAAGTAGGTACCATTGGGTTGTGTTCCCCAGGGAACATATATTGGTTGGTGCATTCCAGAAACAGCTAGTCTTCAACAACATGGACACCTATCAAAAACTAGGACTGATACCTCTAAAATGTAGACATAAAAAAGAGGAACTCCACACAGGCCACAAATTGGTTGCAACTGCTTCTAAAGTGAGATGAGATTGCTTTGTTTGTAGTATGTCTAAAGATAAGAACCTCAAGTGCCTAATGAAGATTTAAGAGAATACAATCAACAAGCTAAAGATTTCAGTCAAACAATATTTCTGGGCTATATTAGCATTAGAAAAATGAAACAGAACTGCCCTGAAGGAGGTAAAAACTGAGATTTTTAGATATCAACAGATGTTAGAACACGTAATGGCTTTTTTATGATGCATTCTTTAGCATACATTAAATACTTCTATATACCATTCAATTAAAACAATGGAAAGCTGAATATGCCAGAGCAGGGGATAATTACCCTGATATACCTAAGTCATTATTATGCCAGTAATAACTTTGAAATTTATACAGACATAGAAAAAAGTTGGTCAAAACGCAGTTGAGGCTTTTTCTTATTTAGTAAAACTAAACAGAATCAAACTATATTTTTCTTTCTCAATAGCTGACAACACATATTTGCAGCCTATTATTCTTTGTCTAAGGCAAAAGTGATAGAACCTAATAACCCAGGATGAGACAGTAACAGATAAAAAGGGGATGTGTGATATGTAAATTACAAGGATGACTGGAATTAGGATGTGTTCTCCAACCAGCACTCAGAGGTTTTTTTGAGAGATAGTGTAATAACATCTCTATGGGTAACTAACAGAGATAGAGCAGCTATTTATAAGTGATAGAGTAAATTTCTACAAATGAAAAAGTAATACAGGTAGTCTCTGGCCTAGATAAATTACAGCATGGTAACTGTGGTACTATTTTTAAAAGTGATAAATAGAGATACTTCCATAATTTCAGGTGGCAGGAAGAACACTACCTTACATCATTAATACAACATCAGAAAAGATAGCTTGAATTAGAAGATAACTTCCATTTCTCTGCACTCTTGTGGCAGTGATGCTATTTGGGAGATGGTAAATATCTACTCAGTTTTCATTTTCTTCCCAAACAAGGTAACAAAGAATTCGGCAACAAAAATGAAAATAAAACCTTGATGTAACAAATAAAAAATGTGGGAAAACTTATGAGACACCAGAGTTATGTCATGAACCATGTAGGAAAACAGATTTTTAATATATCCACTACAGAAGAAAAGGAAAAGGAAGAAAAGGGATAAGACATCTCTAAGTCCTGAGGTTTTTATGGGTTTACTATTTTTTACTATTTTCTGGTGGAAGAAGAATCAACAAAAAATGCAAAGGAGGAAAAAGACTAAAGTTTTAGTAGCAGCAAGAGGATGGGAAAATATTGAATGTTAAAAGGTACTGACATAGATGGGGTAGGAAACAAAGAGAAACTTCACGAACCTGAAGTAACTCACTAGATTCAAAAAATTGTCTGTCAGTGAGTAGGGCTTTCAGGATTGTAACTCACAGGACCAGACCCATTCAGTGTTCATCAGAAAGCGCTCTTTATAGAGTATTTTGGCAGAACTTTGTCTTTAAGAAATCCAACTAGAAATGGGCCTTCAGTCCCACTAGTTTTTGAGGAAAACATGCATTGTTCTTGAAAAAGGAAGAAGATGAAACTCTTAAAACAGAAGTCCTCCTAGTGCACAGATTTTTACATCCACTAAATGATATTCACTTCCATTTCTAGGAGATACAAATAAATAAAAGGTTGGAAGGAGAATTATTTCTTCCAGTAGATCTTGCACAGAAAAAAGATCTCATGGCTAAATATGAATTGTTTTGTGCAGAAAATTATTCCTTTATTCTGGCCTGTATTCCGTAAAAATCAGGACAGTCAGAGAATCACCACTTACATTTTTCATTATATTTTCTATTGCAAAACCAAATGCCAGCATCCATTAAGTATGTTACACACTTTAGAATAAGACCCTGAACTTAGGAAGCAAGAGAGAAAGAAATTTCAAAATTGCATACTGGGATGCTATAATGTCAGTTTTTGTGGTACAGCTTTTTTTAATAGCAATTCTTTTTCTGTAAAAAGATTACATGTGAATTGTCTCTAATTCTTCCCTGGAAAAATCAGTTACAGAAGCCTTATTGATCTTTGAGATTTTTTTATATTTCTCTGTTGCTAAGAGACTATGTCATTCTGATATTATTTAATTAATGATTGTTTTATCATGGCAGGTGTTATTGTTCCTAATTTCTCAAACCGAAATAGTAAACTCAGCCAAGATTTCAATTCTGAAATACCAACTGGCCGCAACTGAGTAAAACTACTTCAACTTTTCAGAGAAGCATCAAATAAGGTGATATACATTAAGTCAATACAAACTACTGCTCCTCTGGTCAGAGTGACTGGGGGAACGTACAAGAATGGTTTGATACTGGTATCCTCATACATCCATGGCACTAAAATGGACTCTTACAGCTCCATAATTTAATATTTCTAGTTGATGCTATGAGTTCTAGGTTTAAGAAGTGAACAGTCACTGCTAGTTATCTGTAAATGTCAGCTTCCTGTGTAACAGGTAAACCACAAAAGGAAGAAAAAGGACATGCTAACCAGATTAGAAAATGACAGAAACAAGGACCTGGGTGTGTTGTCATAGGAACTGCTAGAGACAGAAATATCAGACTGTGATACTGAGTGGCCAAAATAAGATTCTGTATTTTACAACATATACTAAAACTAATAGATAAAAAGGTTAAAAGAAGAATGTAAGGTTCAGAATTCAGACTGATGTTGTTAGAGTTGTCAGATTCATGTGGGTTTGTATCATTTACAACTGTAGCCTGATATCCTACTTTTCACACTTGTTTTTTTCTGTCATTCAGTGCTAGCAGCAGCAAGTGTAGATCTTCTGGGGTTTGAAGGCTAATTTTATGCAGTGATCAACAGTGTTTCAGCCTTTTCCACAGCCTTCTACATTGCCCTTTCTCCCTGTTCTGTCTCTAGCTTTTGACCTCACACAACATACTTGCTTACCTTCTCCTACAATCCTACCCAATGTTCCTAATCTTCTTGGCTTTAGGTCTAGTCAGTTCTCAGCCTTACACTGATTTACAACATGCTTCACCATTTACACTCAGTTCCCAACTCTTGTCCTTTCACCTTTTTCTCCCTTTTCCCCCCAAATCTGTCCATTACTCCATTCTCGCCTTTCCTATCACATCCATTATCTTATTCTTCATGCTTGTTAGCTACTAACAGCAGATGTAATGATTAATGAAGATAGACTCTTACCAACTCTTTTGAGCTCTTTTGTTCCTGAATTTAGTCAGTAACAGGTTAGAGGAAGCACTAACAGGAAAGGGCAGGAGCAGAAAAGCCTGGAAATAACATGCGTGTCTTCTACAGTCCTATCAACACTTGCAAAATTATATTTTCTTGTAATTTAGATAAGATATAAGAATATCTCTCTATGGGTAACAATTCTGTACTTTTTATAATGTGACTAAAGCTGGGTAAGTCACATTATTGTTATTAAAACACTATATAATTTTGAATTAGGAAAAAAACCTTGTAAATGTAAAATTGAATTATTTCTTTTCTAACATAGATATAAAGAATACTTTTCCCCTAACCTACTGTGATGGTTTCACTCTAGGCCTTCCTGGAGACCAGCGTGTAACCAGGAAGGAACTAGGAAGATGACCATGGAAGTATTCCATGCTATTCCTTTACGTAACTTGAGGTATAAATAAAGCCAGCAGGAGGGACCTCGCTCTCTTCCTTTCCGGCGAGGTTCGAGAGCGGTGGGTCCCTGTCTCGGTCTGGC
Organism: Lepidothrix coronata; assembly: GCF_001604755.1. NCBI lineage: Eukaryota > Metazoa > Chordata > Aves > Passeriformes > Pipridae > Lepidothrix > Lepidothrix coronata. The sequence continues at coordinate 3,429,185 of NW_016690255.1, read as the reverse complement.
TTATCTGGAGCTGAGGCCTCCATTGACTGCTGTTATCTGCCACACGTGAGGGGAGAGCGCTGGGCCATGTCCAGCCATCCTGCTTCTCTCAGGGGAAGCGGTGAGATTTTGCCAGTTCTTCAGTTTGCTGGTTACTGGTTTTTTAGATTGTGAAGACTGGTTTTGTTTTTGTCCCTTTTCGTCCTATTTTGTCCTTTTCCCTTCTCCTTTCCCCTCTTCCCTTAGGAAGCTATTTAGGGTTTCTGGGGTTATATGTATATAATATTCTCACAATATATGTTTTATATATAAAATATATATATTTTTGCTATAGCTTTGGCTGCTTGGTTCGGTTTTTTTCCTTCCCTCTCTGGGAAGCAGGCCTTTGTTGTCAAGTTTCAGAGACTTGGCGGGAAGCCAGCCCTAAACTTGCACACCTGCTTCTCAGAATTGCCAATTATTTTAGTCTGAACTATTCTTGAAAAGTTCTGCAAATGCCAGAAATGTCTTCTTGAAAATATTTGCTTAAATTGATTAAACTTTGACAAAGTTGTAAGGAACTGAAAACAGATATCTATAGAAAGTATCTGAAAAATTCAGATACAGACTTTAAACTACTCATATACACTTCAATATATTAGAAATGGTCATGCAAGAAACAAACACCAACCTGGGAATTATTTTCCTGTTATATTAATTAGAAATACAATAAACAGCAAATAATAAACTTCATCAAAATTTTTGCATGTTAAGAGTCTACTAAAACTGAGAGCATTCCATCAGTTAAGAGGGGAAAGAAAACACCTCTGTGGTACTTGAATGTTGTTCATATAAACTTCTCATGAATGTAATGCAACACCTGAGAACTTAAGACTGAAGAAGGTAGACTGCAATGGTATCTTTCAAATCTGAGCAAGGTGCATCAATTAACTACACTGGCTGCCTCTTAAACTGACAGCAGAAGACTAGGAAATGTTTGCATTGACATAGATTAAGATGGTAAAGTATTAGCTAAATCTCGATGTCTATACTTATGTAGATGCCCAGCCCTCTTTGCTATTCAATATTGATAATTTTCTATTGATTCTTTCTCTGGGATTACTACCACAGCTCTGAGCACGACTTCATTCTGTTCCTGTCCCTAGCCCCTGCTCAGCCCTAGCCATTCATGTATCTGGGAAAAGTAAAATAGGCTATGCTTAAATGGTTTGATAGGGCAGATTATCCACTGCTTTCACTGAGGGTCAGGGAGCTTCATCTCTATGCCTCACAGATTCAGAGTTGATCTGCTTCTGAGTGCAGCCTCCAGAGCAGGAAATAAAATGCCCTAAGCAGAGTTACCACAGAACCCCATGCTCATCCCCCCTTCTCATTAGAAGTGGAGCACTAATTGATGTCCCACACACTGAAAATAACAAAACTATTACCAAGAGTGCTGAATTTTTTCAACAGCTTTCAGCAAGATCAGAAGTGATAAGGAAAAGTCACGTAACAACATAGCCATTCGGGAACATGTCTCACTTCAAACTACATCAATGATTACCAACACATGCACATCACCTAGTCTCTATTATGGCTCATTTAGCTAATGAAATGCTTTGGCAGCTAGTCATAGATTCATAACACAAGACCTACTAGTAGAATATATATTGTGAAATAATGGTACATTTTAGTACATAACTGATCAGCTGCACATTGTGTTTAATACATGGAGGTTTTTTTTTACTGTAATCACATCTTATTGAAAAGTAGTGGGTTCTATAAATATCTAAATGTCATACTGCTAATTCTTTTATCGACAACAATTTCACCAAGAAGCACCACAGGTATTTCTAAACTAATTTTCGAAACAGCAAATGACAGAGACACCATGTGGTATTCATAATACAGTGTTATGAAAGCAGAACAAATTTGATTTCTTTAGTAGATGAAAAGCTGGCAGCGATAAGCAACCTTTGAAAAGAAGAACCACAAAAAATTGTTAAAGTCATTAATGGTTTAAGGAAATATAGCTCCTATAAAATCTAGCCCTTCCAGTGCCTAAAAACATTAAACTAAAAAGAGATGGAATCACAGGGAAAACAGAAAATTAGTAGTTTGAACTCCCTATTCTGTTTTTGATTTTCTAAACTCTCGTTGCACCTGTGAAAGGGAGCACAGGAAGAAGAAAAGTTCTTCAGGAATTTGAAGGAGACTTAAGTTAGAGTTTTTCCATGAAAGCATGGTTGTTGGTCTTCATATGAGGAATGAATTACAGTCTCCTCCTGAACCTCTGCAGCAGGTCAACTCTCCTTTTAAAGCTATTCCCCATTTTAGGTGGTGTTTACCAGGTTTAACAGTCCTGGAGTGAGGAGCTGCGTTGACAAGCTAAGGTAGTCAATGGAGAAAGTGGCTTTTGGGGATAGTACTATGGATCAGAAACTTTATCTAGATGTTGAGAATCTCCCTATGGATAAAACTGTATTTGCTCTCACTTGTGCCATCATAGAATATTTATTTATATCTGTCATCAACAAGTCTCAACAATCTTTAAAGGAAGATGCATGCAGATTTCTGAAGAGGTAGAGCACGAACTTATGGTTTAGAGACTCTCAGCTCATAAACTGAAGGGACAGAGGGGCACATGTAGCCAAAGAAGGTTTTAATAAACACTACCCACCTGTAAATGTACTATTAATTTTTGAAAATATTACAAAAACACTGAAATAACTTTTCAAAAAGTTATTCTGCCATCTAAATAGAGTTCAGCTATTTCTAAACTGATGGGGACACTGAATCCATGTTGCCATGTAATAAAAGGCCCAGTCACATGCAGCCTGTCCTTTTATCATCCAAACTCAGCACATGGGAATTCACACAATCTTGCATGAAATCCAGGATAAAGTTAGTGAAATCTGCAGAGCATATTTTTACTGAAGTTCATATTTTCCAAGTGAGGTCCACACTGATTCTGTTCAGTCAAAATTCCTGCAGGAAAAAACAAGTTGAGAAAACACACTCAGCCTTCTGAGTCCAGGACCAATAATTTTTTTAAGGTAGATGTATTTTGTTCACAGAGGCCACAATTAATTCAGTATAACTGTTAAAATTAATGAATAAATGATACTTAAAAACAAATAATCACAAAATCAAGAACATGGATTTGAAAATCATGGGCCTCAGATAAGAACATGCCAGCACCACTGTTGTCTTTCAAAGTAGCTGTGACCCCAGTGTTACATTTCTTTGATGTTTCTGTGTACAAAATAAAACCCAAATTTATTACGAACTTTGCAAAATCTGTTTGCTGTTTTAAAGTATGAAGAAGACATGTTGGCTTCCTAAGGTTATATTTTTTTCCCCTCTAAGTGATTTCACAATCCCACTAAATAAACAAAATAGTTCTTTATTTATGAAGATGGAACAATGGTGTTATGATAAAAAGCAGAAAAATCTTTTAATATTAGCATTCTAAGACAAATGTTAGATCACACAACAAAGTCCATAAGAAGTATAATTCACCAAGCTAAACCAAATTTGCTTAATTCAGTCTAAAGTAAAATAGGAATGTATCTTCTTTCTTTCATCATAGGTAAAAATCACCATTTTACATTTGTTAAGATTGGAAGACAGCCATCTCAGTGCAGATCTAAAACAGTAGAACATTCTTTAATTAAAGAATGAGATAGAGACTCCAAGGAATATAGGTACAAAGTCTTTCTCTCCACCAGCAGATTCACTTTATTTCTCTGACGTGATTTTCACGTGGATGTTTATGGGCAGAATTACCTTTAATGTATTTTTGCCTCGAATGTAATCTCTTGATCAGCTTCTAACACAAAACATTTTCAGTCTTTGTGTCTGGTGTCCAAAAAGTTTGCCATGCTGTCACACTGTCCTTCAAACACTTCTTCTAGTATATTAATAAGGCTCCTTAGATGTTTTCTTACACTTCCTTGAACCTATGCTAAATCAGATATATATCCATTTCAGGGGGGAAAACAAAGTTTCTCTGATCTTTTTTAACCTTTGAAATTTTAAATGTAACTTCAAAATCATATTGTTACTGCTTGGTATAAAGATCAGTAGAATTTAAAGAGTTGCCTTGCAAATATTGCAGAAATCATTTGAAAGGCTGGACCACTTCCTGTTCTTATTTTCTTCTGCATAATTAATAGGAAACAGGGGTACAGCTCCGTTTGCTCCACAGAACTGCATGAGACAAAATATTTTAAATTGGTAGCCAGTTGTACATTTCAAAGTATTTTTAAATCTAAATCTAGTTTTAGATTTAATTTTCTCTTCTCAGAAACCTACAGAGAAAACTATCTATTTATTCTGCTTGAGAATGCAGGGATGTTGCAAGGTATTCAAAGCTGGATCATTTCATAATCAGTATGCACTTTTGCTCTCTGGAACAAAACAAAACAAAACAAAACAAAACAAAACAAAACAAAACAAAACAAAACAAAACAAAACAAAACTTTTGCTTGAAATAATACTTGAAATAATTACCTTGCAAGTGAAATGAGACATGAAGGAACAGACTAAGATATCATAAAAACATTTTTCTTTGAGGTGACAATACTAGTATATAACAGTTTTGATATCTGAAAAAAGATGGTATTCTTAAGGAAAGATGGCACAAGATCTTTCTTTTAAAAAGTCATCAACTGACTATAGGAACAATAGATGTTATTTGTAATATTACACCTTTACTGGAAGGGATAATTCAGTGTGTGACACCCGAATTTATTTGCCCAGAAGTTGGATTTATACCACTGTATATACTGTAGCATAAATCTCTTCATTCTGGAGATAGTGTCCAGAACCTTAGGAAGTCAACATGCCTTCTTCATACTTTTAAAACAACAAACAGATTTTGCAAAGTTCTTAATGAATTTGGGTTTTATTTTGTACACAGAAACATCAAAGAAATGTAACATTGGAGTCACTTACTGTGTAGCTATGGCCTTGAGCATCTTTACTTAGCTTTGAAGTTAGACAAGTTTGGACTAGATGATCTTCTATGCCTCTTTTCCCTTTGTGAAGTATTTTTTTTCCCTATGAATGTAAGCAGCAGAGGATATAACCAGGGTTGGAAGACAACTTTCAAATTTACAGCATCCAAAGCCATTCTAATTTTAAAATGTCATTTAAATTGCACAGGTGACTTAATAGAGTAAGTATTTTTTACTTTTTTACTTTTGTGCTTTTTTTTAAGCACAAAATGTTTAGCATTGTTATTTTACATATATATGGGAATAGATTTAGGGGTGATTATGGCAGTGCTAGGTTGATGTTGGACTAGATGACCTTAAAGACCTCTTACAACCTTGATGATTCTGTGATATTTAAATGCAAATTAGAATTTTTAAAATGGATAAAAGAATCCTAACTGCCATAACCTCTAAAGGTTTCAGTCATTTCTCTACAGGAAATAGTGTTTTTACTGTAAGGAATTTTTGTAAGCATGCAGAGAGAACATATCCAAAAACCCTCATGAAATTATGTATCTACCTGAGATTTTTATTGTCCTTACACCCTGTGTTGCAGCTAAAGTCAAGCCCAAAGTAAATTTATTAATATAAATATTTAGTTGAAATGAGAGCTTAATGCAAAATTTGTAGTCTTCTGAAATTACAGTTATTCCAGACTTTGGAGAGGACAGAGCTGTTGGCTATTTTTTAAATACATGGGAAATTTTTTCATCTATCTCAGGATTCCACATACAAACAAACAAACATATTTACAGCTGTAGAAAACTCACTGTCAAGTAAAGTTTGTTCAGTTGTATCACATACAGTCTATGCTATTCCCAATATACAAAATACTACTCCCTCTTAACACAAGATGACAAGACCTAACTTCTCCCAAGACATTGGTCTTTCTGATGCTGAGCATATCAAAATAGCCACAACTTTAAGCAAAGCAATGACAGCTTATTTTTGTGCATGAACTATCAAGTATGTCATCTCCTTTAGACTTTTTACATTTTAAAACTTTAGACTTCACACATTTTAAACCACTTCTGGCTTTTCTTGATTAGCATTTGTCAGAAAGGAGCATTGCCTCATGTGTGACTAGCCCCTTAATTCAGAAACCTAAACTGAGTTTGGCATGCTCACCCTCTGGAAGCTTTCAAAGGCATTCATCTGTTAATTACTTAGGATATTTCAGCGTTATTTTGGATATAATACCAAATTCACTGGATCATTGAAATTTATAATGATATTTCTTTATTTGAGCTATGTAGACTAGATTTCCATTATAAATTCCTGAAAGGTCTTAAAAGACCTCATCTTGTTCCATTTGGCATACAGCTGTTGAAGAGAGATTAGCTCTCTAACCCTGTGTCCTTAAAGTTTGGCAGTAGGTTTGTTCCTTCATTATCTTCAGAGTGTTTGTAATGATGATCCCAGATTAATGAGGAATAACTAGTGCCACATTGTAGATCATCAATAAGTAAGGCCAGCGTGCAGAATCCTTCCTATTCTAAATATGCAAGCTTTCAAATATCAGAGGAAAATTTCAGCTGTACTTTCTGACACAGATTTGCTCAACACAGTATCAAAGTCTGTAAACAAATATGTAGTTTCAAATAACTGCAAGCAAACCTTAATTGAAAAAGTAAACTTCTTGAGATTCAAAATTGTGGTATTTAGTATGTTTTGTGAGCATTGTCTTCTGAACTACACGTTCTGATACTATGTCCTTCAATTTTACTCAAAAGAAGTAGAAGCTTCCCTTCTAAATATATATTTAAACCAGTGAATAAAAATTGAACAGGTGGCAAAATCCTTTGTGCAATATCAGCGCAGATGAATAACACATCAGAATGCTTGGTTGTTAATGGCCACCAGATGTCCAGCCCAAAGAAAAAGAGACAAAAAAATTATCAGCTCTGTGGTACTGCAGTTCTGTAAAAATCTTACTGCTGTAGCTAATAATACTAGCATCAATCTTAAACAAAAACCAAAACAAATGAAGAACAAAAGTATAAATCTGATTTCTAGCATGATCGTAACAGTTCTTCAGTCTCATAGATTTTTGAATTAGGAGTAAACAGATTTTCCAAAGCTGTAAGAAATAAGTGTATGTACATATATATATACACACAGATATATGTGTTACACTTGTAATCAGAAGCAAATAATTTGATGTCAGTCTGATGAGTGAGGAACCATTGAAAGGTATAGAATTCAATTTTATTTACTAGTCTTTCTAAACATCTTAGTCCTAAATGCAATATTAAACAAATATATAGATAAAAACTATAAAAAATGTGATTTTTAAATTATATCAGGTAGAAATATTCTAACACAACTGTGGATATTTATATAGAACATCCAGATTTCATTAAAATATTCCAAGAAGTTATGTGTATGGGACACACTGAAATGCTATGACACAGGACATCATTCAGATGAAAGCTTTTCCTTTTTATTTTCCCTCACAGATATAGAAAATAAATAAAATTAAAGTTCACATTTAAAATATTCATTTATTTCTAAATGTCTATTTAGCTAACTATTAATAACTAAAATGGTCTGTGAAAACAGTTACCCTGAGAAATTCATCCTTTTCTATTCATCCTTTACTCAAGTAAAGTTCTGAAAACCTCTAGAGTAATACCAAAGCCCTGTGTCTTACTCTACTTGCTATATAACAGTAGTACCTACACTTGCATATAAAGCATATAGAGAAAGCACTTGAATAGCATTCACTGAGGAGCATTTCTACTTAAAGCAATTATATGTGTGTGTAACCACTGATGTGAAGCAGAACAGGGTCAGCTGCGTGGATTCTGTGTGTTTTCCCTGAAAGACAGAACTGGAGAATAGTGTCACTTGGTTCTCTGTAGCAGTCTGCTAGCCTTTTCTAAACGATGGTATGAAATAATCTTAATTTCATTTGACACTTTCTCTGAACCCAAATTTAATTAGAGCATCTTTATCAACAGATACTTCAAAATAATTTTTTTTTTAAATTTTGGATTTGCTCAGGAATTCAGAATCAAAAAGGAATAAAAAGATTTAAGATAGCATGGTTTCCAGATGAGTTCTCTTCTCTCTCTTCACTCTTGTCTCTTTCTGCAGGAAAACAGAAATTGTTTGGAACTTTCATTTTGCTTCAGTAGCTCCCAGAGTTTAACTGCAGGAGTCCATGACCTTTACATGAGAAGAATAACTCAAAAGATCCAGAATTTTAAATATAGTTTATTTCATTAATTAATAAATGCTTTTATATTTTGAAACGTTACCACAGTTGCAAGCTACAGGGGAGAAATCCACTTTTAAATTACTTTGGTCGCTCTACAACAAGAAGCAGCAGAATACAGTTTTCTTCCGAACTACACTTCAGTTCCCAAGCATTTAGAAAAGTACTTTTATATAAGTCCTTTCATGCTGATGCTGTAAAGTTACAAGTCTCCCATGAGTTCAACAGCATTTATTCCACACTCATTTTTAGTATGGTCATACCATAAAATTCATCTCATATGCACAAGTAATGCAAAAGTGAATTGTATTTTTAGGCTTTCTAAAAACCATCTTCTCCTGAATTGGAATGACATATATGAAAGTGATTTTTAAAAAAAGTATTGCTAGAAAAGTTGCAATTCTAACTATAAAAGGCTTGTTTAATATAAATCCAAATAAACATGGAAAGAAAATGATGAGAAAAGAGATAAAATGCAGACCTTGTTTTCATAGCAGTGCCACTGACGCTGTGGTAACAAAGATGTTTTAAGCTCTTTGTTATGTTCAGAATTCTCTGTTTTATGCAAGTTTATCTGACTATTCAAGCAAACTCTGCTCTTGAAAGTAAACAGTATATGTTTTGTAGTGGGGAAGTGCTGAAGTACCAAAATGTTGCTGTGGCAAAAGATTGCTGTCCTTAAGAAAAACATAATTACATTAAATGTGAATAGATTAGTTAAATAGCTAGATGAGCAATGAAGATAAATCAGGTTAAAATTAGCAGAAAAAACTCTGTCTTTCCTGAGACACTTAGCTGAAACCACGGACTTGAGCATTTCATGTTTTAAACTATTCTTTACTGTCTCTTCTGCCTGATGTTAGTGAAAAGAAAGACCTTTCTTTAAAGAGATAATTTAAAAAATACCCAGTGGGAGTAAACAGACTGTCTAGAATGGAAAAATTGCAATGACCACAGCGATATCTCATCTTCAGAAGCAAGATAAAGTATCAACAGCAGTGAGAAAGAAGAAAGAGGTGACACAGAAAGGTAACAGGATTTTTGTCTTCTCTGATCCAAGCCAAATCATGCAAGTGTGGAGGGACAAACTGACAATAGAGAAAATAGGCTCTCTAGAATTAAAAAAAAAAAAAAAAAGCTATCTATTGCAGTCAAACTATATCCAACTTTATTGAAACCAGCATGAATTACACACAATAAAAACATTTTTGCTCTTGCCTTTGGAGATTCACTTGAAGGAGAATCTGGACAGAGCTAAAGATACATGACCAACTACCTAAATTAAAGCAAGTTTGAAAAATAATTGACTTGTCACTCTTCCTTCTCTGTCCTTTCATATCTAATTAAAAATCTTTCACGTAAGTATCTTTTCTTTGTGATCAGTTTGACTTTGACATTACAAGGATTTAATTTTTTGATTTCAAAGGACTTCACATGCTGACTTGTAATGTAAAAGCTAGTTTTATCCATAAATTATTAATATATCTCATTGTTTGCCTTCCACTGAACTTTCAGGATTTATACTTCATCTTTTGTATACAAACAACTGTTTTTGAAATTAAATAGCAGCTTCTTTAGATTAATCTAATTTGTGACATTTTCATTAATTGTAGACTAGTTTTAAGGGACTCCAAGGATCCAGTTCCTCAACTGCTTAATGCCAGAGAGATTTCCATGGAAATATGTAAATTTTTAAGTTCTTTGGCTGTACCTATATGTATAATAGAATTTATTTTTAAAAACAGTCTGCTTCTAAAATAGACTTAGTTATTATATAAATGTTTTTAAAATAGGACAGAGCTAAAATGAATAAGATTTAAGCTCCAAAGGTGTCATAAATTAGAAAATATTTATCTCAACATTTATGTAGGCTTTTATATTCCAAACCTGAATAGCGTTAATTTGTTCTTAAGTGTGTTTAAGGCTTATGTTAAATATTAGAACAAACTTAATTGTAAATTAAGTTTATATGAAAATGCTATAACCAGTAATCCATATAGAAATATTTCTTTTAAGTAAACAAAAATTAAAGTTGAAAAAGTACATTTTGTATTGGTTTATTCTCATTTTCTTTTTCAGAGTTTTCTTATCATTTTCAAAAATTTTGTAAAGGAGTGGGTAACTCAGTAATTAGCATAAATTATTGATTTCTACTTTTCAATAAAGTTGCTATATTTTTTCATAGGATATCCTATTACTGAAAAAAAAAGAGCGTTATATTCCCTGAAACTGTACAGAATAGTTTACAGAAAACACTAACTATATTATTTAAGGGCCAAACAAATACATATATGCAAAAAAGCCATAAATATTACTTATCTTCAGGCTATTGTATTTCAGTGTGAATTTATGTCTCTTGAAAGTTGAAATACATCTTATATTAGGAGCAGTTAAAATATATTTAGGATTAAACATTTTTCCTGAGAACTGTTGTCATTTTCCAAAAGACTAAAAAATTGCAGCCAAGTAAGGTTTAATTTAATAACAATTTCTATTTTAACTATGTAATAAAACAGAAGTGTAAGAAAATACACAGAGTAAGGGGAATTGCTCTTTGAATGATTTAAAGGACAGGTTTACCAGAATTACAGAACTACAGGATATCCTTAGCTGAAAGGAACCCACGAGGATAAGCATATCCAAATTCTAACTCTACAAATGGCAACCTAAAAGTTAAACCACATGTCTAAGAGCATTTCCCAATTACTTCTTGAACCCTGACAGGCTTGGGGCCATAAACACTCCCCTGGGGAGCGCGTTCCAGTGCTTGACCATAAAAGTAAAGACCTTTTATCTAGTACCTGATCCAAACTTCCAACTGCAGCTTTAAGCCTTCCCTTCATGTCCGGAGACCAGACACTAGAGAGAAGAGATCCGCACCCCCACCTCTCTTCCCCATCATGAGGAAGTTGTTGACAACAAGGTCACCCCTCAGTCTTCCCTAAACTGAGGAAATGCAGTACCCTCACCCAGCCCTCCCAAATCATATCCTCCACCCCTTTCACCATCTTTGTTGCCCACCTTGGGTCACCACACTATATTTTTATATCCTGCTTTTATTGTGGAGCCCAAAACTGCAGAGTAGTGCAGTTGAGGGCCCACCAGTGCTGAGGTATAGCAGGACAACCACAACTTTTGACTGGTTGTTTGTACTGTGCTTAAGGCACCCCAGGATGTAGTTGGCTCTTTTGGCTGCCAGGAAGTATTGATGGTTCATGTTGAACTTCCCATCAACCAGAATGCCCAGTTCGCTTTCTTCAGGGCTGCATGCCAGCCTCTTGTCCCCCAGTCTACACTTACATCTAGGCATCCAAAATTACACCATCCCAGATGCAAAATCCAGCATTTGTCCTTGTATTGTGTGGTTAACTGTGAGGAAAAAGCTAATGTTGCAATTAAGGAGAAACTTGAGAGAAAAGTGTTTTCAGCTACAGGTCATTTAAAACTATTATTAGAAAGCAATTAAAAGCAAATTCTTTGAATTATTTCAAGCATATATTAATGGGAAAATATTTCTCCACTCAAATCAAAACTGAGGACTGTGTTATTTTGTCAGCCAGAGGACTTTCTCTCCTAGTGGAAAAATTAGTAGTAGACAAAAATTAAGTAATAACACAGGATAGGTGGCTTCTTAAAGTGGGAAGCTTCCAGAAAAGTTCTGAGTCATTCCCCATTTAGTGCAATGACGCTGTGCTGTGCACCAAGCCCTCATTACTCTTGTGGATATGTTAGGAACTTGAGGCATGCTCTGGTTGCATTTAACCATTCTACTTCCTGGCAACAAAACAAAACAAAAACCCCAAAACAAAATAAACAAAAAAAAAAATCCACAACAACAACAACAAAACAAACATAGGGAGTGGAAACATTCCTTGTGTTCTTGACTAATGCTCTTGCTTTCACAGTCCTTTTCAGCATCTATGCCTGTGAATGTGGTGGGGGTCACTGTTCAGTGGTATTTGTTTAGTATCTGAAGGCAATACGGCCTTGTTGTAAAAATAATAACAGAAGATGGAATTAAGTTTTCATGGGCTTTTAAATGGGTTTTAGGGTTAACACCTTGCTGCAAAATCCAAGTCAGTGAAGTATGAAACGGTAACATTCTGGCTACTGCAGACTGCAATGCCCCTTGGTCCCACAGATGTGGCTTCTGTCACCATTGAGATCCAAGATAAGGTAGGCCCAATACAGGTGAAGATAGCAAGTTACTGCTCTCACGTACTTTAGAAAAAGCTCTTTCTAACAATTTATTGTTTAATAAACTGAAATAAAAATGTAAAATGCAAGGGTTTGGGAGATATATCAAACATGACAGAAAGACCTCAATAGAACTTTATTTTCATTCCTTGTTATTATTTCCTTTTCGTTAAAAACAAAAAAAGTTTCTATTTTACAAAAGATGAAATTCACAATTGTTCATAATTTGTTTCTTATGCTGAGTGTAACTATTAAGGCCATCTGTAATTTTAGGAAAAGCTAGGAATGTCAGAGTAGATTTAACAGGCATTAGAACTGGATTTTTTTTTAAAAACACTGAAGAAACTGAAGTGTCTTCCATTTCTTCCCTCTGTTTAGGAAGAACGTGAGAGGACTTCATGAACCCCTTTAAGATCAGCAAACAGTTAGTCATTGTTGCCTAAAATACCTTTTAGCAGAAGAGATGGGATTATACCTTTATTTTTAAAGAGGTATTGTCACCCTCTGATGACATCCTCCACCCGAATTATCATCCTCTGGTGACTGTTCTAGACATTTGTTTACAGATGATTTTGCAATACTCTTCTGTTCAAAATTTGCTGTACTGTAAAAAAAAAATATATTATGGAAGAATAATTACTGTAGCAGAGTAAAAGAACACAAGGGTTTGTCAGCCTCCTGTTACTGTCCAGCCTGATTATGCACAGGGCGAATAGTAGATTCCCATGGAGTACATCCATACTTGCAAGTACTATTGTATCAGGGTTATGACTGTGAAGTGAAACCCTCCACTGTGTCCCTTAATATGTAGTTCACATCTTGGTGCCATCCTTGGCATACGAACTGGGTTCCTTTTGCCTCACTCTAAAGATCTACTCATGTTCTTCTGTGCTGTTTGCTAATGAAGGCATAGCCAAATGCAACTCAAAAGCCAGATTAAATATTTATTTGGAGAACAGGTTTAATTCCAGCCTTTTAGGAAGGAAATCCCCGTAGAGATGGAAGCTGTGTGTATGAACTTCTCAAGGTGAGGTAGTGCTTAATCTGAATTCCTTTACAGCCTCACACATTCCTTATGAAAGGAAAGCAGCACTTCTTCAAAGGAAAGCAGTGGGGGATACTGTGTTTCAGTGAAATTTAATTCTGCCAGTTTGCCCTGGTACCAAACTCCTCCCTCCACAACAGACACGGCAGAGCCAAAGCTCTGCCATCGCACTGGGCCACATCAAAGGTCCTCACAGCCCAACATCCTCTCCCCAGCAGAAACCCACAAGAAATGCCTTGGGAAGAGTATCATTATAGGACAGAATAGTAGTTCTTTACTCACTTGAAGCTATTTTGTTCCTTTGATCATTAGTACTGCCCTTCCCTGACCATGTTGAAGATGTAATATTTTTGAGGAGCTATTAAAAACCAAGAAGGGCATAGCATATAACAGATGTTAGTGCCTCATGATTTTAAATAAAGACATAGGGGTATTTTTTATAGTAGGTCAATAGAGCTAAGATGATCCCACGTGGAGGCAAAAAACTGGAATGGTTTATTGGACATACCAGCTGATATTTTAAGGGTCTGAGGTCTACATATTCAGAGGGGGGGTGAGCTATTACAAACAGGGGGTTTTACAAGGATGAGGTAAGGGAAAAACCGAAGTTACACCTTTTGAGTGTAGCACTTATATCATGCAGAAAAAACACTTATTTTAGGATTACATTTTTGGGGATTTACATGGGGGAGAGGTATTCAATATTTACAGAATACACAGGATACACAGAATACATAGGGAGGGGGAAAACAACAATGGATTTTATGCAGGGACTTAATAATATCATAGCACAATCTCTTGTATCTTGACAGGACATTCCAGGCAGGTGACATCAATGGATCCTTGTCTGGACTCTAGATGGAGGTTTTTCCAGCCCCTGTGGTCCAAGGTTTCTGTTTACCCAGCGGTTTCTTTTCTGGTATCCGCATTTTCGGACTCCAACAATTTTTTATCATGAATCTTTTCCTAATAATTTTTAATATCTTATCTGCTTCCAACTGCTAGTAGGAATGGAGTTCATATAAGTTTTTGAAAAACTATTTGTCACAGCTCCAAGATCTCATTCCTGAATTCCTGGTTAAGTGACAGGTAAATTTAGATTTTGGGGTGGGAGTTCTCTTTGCATCATTTCACACTCATCTACATTGACTTTCTTCTGCCATTTTGTCCCCAGCTAGCTCAGACAGCCCTTTCACTGTTTCTCACAGGCTTTTTTCACTTTGAATACTTTACATTGGTAGGACACTTTTTCACCTCACTTCCCATATTATTTCCCAAATAACAATTTAATATTCTGAAAAGCATAGTCTCAGTACAAATACCTGTTGGAAAACATGAACATTTCTTCTTATGCTTATTCTACAGGTTTTTATGCTATTACTTACCCAAGTAAGGACTTGCGCTTTTATTTCAAGAAGCTCAGGTTCTTGGCTGTTAGTGGTTCCTTGTGAGACAACATTTAAATGCTCTACCTTCTCTCTTAAGATTAATCCAGTCTTAAGCTTTTTTGCGCAGAAACAGAATTTTGGACATTGAAAATACTTTCAGGGCTGGCTGTAGACACAGCTGAATTAGGGAACTGTGTTTGTCACCAGATCTAACTAATTTTTACTAATGGCAAAAACCTGGAAGTATAGCGGGTGTCTGCTGCCATTGCAGACTGCTGAGGGAGTGAGAGATGCTGTATTGAGCTACGAGCAAGTGGAATTGTCTCTCAGTGGCAGTGTCCTTCATGACAGGGATACAAATGAAAGCCTGATGCTTCTCTGAGCTTCTTCCTGATTCATCTCTCAGAGGTCATGCTAGTAGCTGGACCAGATTATCATTGCAGGTTCCTTCCAACTGAAATTATTCTATTCTGTTCTATTCTATTCTATTCTATTTTCCCTTAGTGGTTGCACCACACATTTTTTATCAACATAGCAAAGCAATGAGACCTAATTCTTAGGTAGAGAAATTTAATTTTACTCGCCCTTCCTATGACTTTCAAGATACTTCTGAGTCCATAGAGAAAAAACAAAAGAGAAAAGAGGGAAAAAAAGGAACAATTGGCTCTGAGTTCACTTTCAGCATTTGCACAAACTTGTCTGTCTAGACATCCCATGTCAGCCTTTTGCTAAAGACTAACAGTGTCTCTCAGTTTATGTAGACAGCTCAATATTATCACAACAAACTTAATTTCCTACCTATGCTTCTGAAATTTCATTTTTCTTGAACAGAAATCCTTTTTGGCAAGAGTATACGTCTGAAAATAAAAGACTCAAAAAAAGCCAGAATCCTTGGAGAATTTGGTTTGGTTCAAATATCAAACAATAAAACATTATTTAAACAAAAAATGATTTTTCAATCCTTCATGCAGATAGGGTTTGTTTTATTTCAGAGAAAAATACAGAGTTTTTTGACATTTAATCTTCTAGAGCATCCAGGCTCATCAGTAATACAGTCCATTAATATCTAACTTGCCTGTCAGTCTGTATCATAATCATCAACAGCATCTGTTACCAAACTGCAGAGAGCTACAGATTTAATGAACAGGTGTTTATTCAATACTGAATTTATTTTAAAGGTGTTTTGTTATCAATTGATATGCTTCCAGCAACACCAAGATGGTTCATGAATAAAAATATCAGGCACTTAATGAGAATTCTGTCTATAATAGGTGAAAAGACTATGAAATAGGTCAAATTCATTCCTTGACAACAATGGTTAAAAAGTTTTCCTAGCAAATACACAAAACCAAGTCAACAAAAGCTATATCTGCTAATAGCAGTAACCCTTTGTTGCACACTGTCTCAACATAAATGATGCATAAGGAATGCTAAGGGAAAATCTGAAGTCTTTCAAGGGTGTAGAAGAACTACAGAAAGCCAAAATTATTATTATTAGCCTTTGTGTAACACTTCTTATGACTGACAGTAGAGAATATGCAAGACAGCTAACTCAGCTGTATACTTCAATAAAATTTGCAGGCTAAATGACCCAAAATAAAAAAAGAAAACTTATAAATTGAATACAAGAAATTTTGAGGCAGGCTTATCAGAGTCTCACATGCTTATAGCCTCCATTTTTAAGCCAGCGTTTACTTTATACCTCTCTCAACCTGGTAAAATAATCATAGAATCATAGAATCAACCGGGTTGGAAAAGACCTTCGAGATCATCATCAAGTCCAACCCTTAATCCAACTCCCCCGTGGTTACTAGACAATAGCACTAAGTGGCACATCTAGTCTCATCTTAAAAACCTCCAGGGTCGGTGAATCTACCACCTCCCTGGGCAGCCCATTCCAATGCCTGATCACTCTCTCTGCAAACAATTTTTTTCCTAATATTCAACCTAAACCTCCCCGGCACAGCTTGAGACCATGCCCTCTTCTCCTACTGCTGGTTGCTTGGGAGAAGAGACTGACACCCACCTGGCTACAACCTCCTGTCAGGTAGTTACAGAGAGTGATGAAGTCTTCCCTGAGCCTCCTCTTTTCCAGGTTAAACAATCCCAGCTGCCTCAACCTCTCCTCACAGGAGAGGCTTGAGTCCCTTCATCAGCCTTGTTGCTCTTCTCTGGACCTGCTCCAGCACCTCAATATCCTTCCTGAATTGAGGGGTTCAGAGCTGGACACAGTACTCCAGGTGTGGCCTCACCAGTGCTGAGTACAGGGGAAGAATCACTTCCCTTGTCCTGCTGGCCACACTGTTCCTGATCCAGGCCAGGATGCCATTGGCCTTCTTGGCCACCTGGGCACACTGCTGGCTCATATTCAGCTTCTTTTCAATTCAAATTCCCAGGTCCCTCTCTGCCTGGTTACTCTCCAGCCAATCTGTCCCCAGCCTGTAGTGCTGCATGGGGTTGTGGCCAAAGTGCAGGACCCGGCACTTGGCCTTGTTGAACCTCATCCTGTTGGAATCAGCCCATCTCTCCAGTCTGTCCAGGTCCCTCTGAAGAGCTCTCCTGCCTTCTAGCAGATCAACAACTCCCCCCAACTTGGTGTCATCTGTAGATTTGCTAATGGTACTCTCAGTCCTCTCATCCAGATCATCAATAAAGATATTAAATAGAACTGGCCCTTACACTGATCCCTGGGGGACACCACTAGTGACCGGCTGCCAACTGGTTGCAGCACCGTTCACCACCACTCTCTGGGCCTGGCCCTCCAGCAAGTTCCTAATCCAGCAGAGAGTGCCCCTGTCCAAGCCGTGGGCTGCCAGCTTTTTCAGGAGAATGCTGTGGGAGATAGTGTCAAAGGCCTTGCTGAAGTCCAGGTAGACACATCCACAGCCTTCCCCTCATCCACCAGGTGGTTCACCTGATCATAAAAGGAGATCAGGTTGGTCAGACAGGATCCGCCTTTCCTAAATCCATGCTGGCTGGGTCTAATCCTTTGTCCATCCTGTAACTGTTGTGTGACTGCACTTAGAATGATCTGTTCCATAACCTTGCCAGGCACTGAGGTCAGGCTGACAGGGTCTTCCTTGCACCCCTTTTTCTGGATGGGCGTGACATTCGCCAGCTTCCAATCATCTGGGACCTCCCCAGTGACCCAGTGATGGTAAATGATGGAGAGCGGCTTGGCAAGCTCATGCAATACATCTCATGCAATACAATTACAATAAAATGTGTGTTTTCTGCCAGGATGATAAGAAAACACTTCTTTTTAGCAGTGCACTTCACATATATATGAATGTCATATGAAAGGTGTGGAATATTATTCCTTCTTTCACATGTACTGGAGAGCTCAAATCTGATCTATAAGAGATCTTCACCTATATGGATTTGTGTAGAAAGCTGCAATCATGAAATAAAGACAAGAATAATAATCTTCATCTATTTAAATATCCTTTGATGTGTAAAAGAATAGCCATCTTTTTCTGGCAAAAGGAAAGACTAATATCAATGTAGGCTAATGTCTATGGTAAAGACAAGATATGAGGTTACTATAGCTGATAGAATCTCATGGAATTATTGAGCAATTTTTTTGTTCAAATATAGATAAAAAGTTTGTAGTTAAATATAAGTGAAATGAATATCAATTCCAAAAATTCCTGTTGTGTTCTGAGACTGTATTTGTAACAGAGCAGAAGTAAGGAGGAGAGCAAAGACAGAAATAATTTTAATGTGCCCTTTTTTTTTTGCATCTTCCTCTTTTTCTAACAGTATTTCATATTCGGCTTTTCTTTCCTTCACATTCATGTCCTTATATAAGTTGGATACCAGTCCAGAAGATAAACAGTAATTAGCCTTCTTGCAGCAAAAATAATATTCATAATTTATAATTCATTGACATGGAAAGATACGTGAAAAAAGGAAGAGGAAGAGGAAAGAGAGAGAGAAAGAACAGAAACACAGAAAAGTGAATGGTAGGCTGCAATAAACCAGTCATTCTTCTCAAGCTAAGGAAAAAACAGATGGCTATGAATTAATGATAGTTCTCGTAGCCCATTTATTGACATTTTGAAATAGGACATAGTAAGCATTAGCAGTCTAATTTAAAGTATTAATTGTAAATTGGGGCTTGAAGCGGAGGAGAGGGTGGAAGAGCAAGAGAGGCTCAGGACTGACTGGTGTTACTGACAGCTGATATGGGGACAGGGAACTACCCAAGCCACATCAGTGCAGCCAACTCCAAAATGAAACTCCTGTCAGCTTCACTTCATCTCCACCACTGTCAGCACTGCACTCCCTCCATTATTACAGTAGCCTCCTATCTCTCTCTTTTCTGATTGCTATCGGAGCTTATACCTCAGGGAATAATGCCACATTATTTTTCACTTTGTGGATAATCACCTGTCGCTTTAAATCAACATCAGATGTCAGCTCAGGACCTTCACAACAAAAAAACTCTTACTGACTTTGTGGAAAGTAAGGCTTATATCCCTGTGCTTAATCATTTTTTTTTTAGCAGCTGCTTTATAAGACCAGCCTCACAGGAGACTCCCCTTTTGCATCTGGTTTTATTGCCCTGACACCATTGTTTTGTGTGTAGAAGCATGGTCCTTTGGCTTAATTTGCTAGCACACAGTGCAATGGGGCTTTTATAGTTGTTATGGATAAGTAATTGTAAGTAGCTGCAAAGCAATTACTTGCAATGACAGCAGGGGCATATTTCTGTGGGATTTTCTTTCCCCCAGTGATGTATGAGCAATTCTAATAGTGATAATTCCAACATCTTATTGTTGAACATGTCTAGTCAGAAAAATAAAAGGAAAAAAAAGAAAAGAACAAACAAGCAAATAAACAAAGAACAAACAAGCAAATAAACAAAAGCAGATGAAAATCACAACATTCCACAAAAAAAAAAATACTTACTCGGCTCTTATTACTTCTAAGAATAAGGGAAGTTCAGGAAGTTGAAATCTGACCATTGAGGAAATAGAAAATGAAACTCTGGAGACGCAGCTAGGTAATTAGTGAACAGACAGGAACCAGGTTCTGCTGGTTGGAGAGTGTTATGGTTTAAGTAAAAACCGGCACAGAGAGCGTTAGGCTTTATGCACTGCCCCTGCCTGAGGCAACTCAGTGAGTCCCAGGAACTGGCCACAGCAACAGAAGTTCATCCAAGAAGACACGTATTCAAGCCAAGTAACTAATCAAGGTCAAAAAGCTGATTTTCTCCTGGCAGACAGTGGAACCTCCTCTGGATCTGTATTGCATGTCCCTTTTCCATCAGATGTTATTGTCTGACAGGTATTGTACATATTAAGACCCTTCTAGTCAACCCTGAGATAGGTAAGAAAGGTGAAAGAGTGTGATTTCTGCCTTTTTTTTGTTTAGAAATCCCAGAGGAAAAGAAGGAGAAGAAAGAGGGAGTAAGGAGAAAGAAGAAGGACTAAGGAGAAAGACAAATTATTAAGAGCAGGTTCAGCAATCACTGTATCCCTTTTGAATGGCTCATGATGAGCTTTACCTCTCCCAGTTTCAGCTAAGAATGATTTGAGGTGTCTGAGAAGATGAAAGGATTGATAATGAAGGTAATTTAAAAAGAAAAAAAAGAGTAGCATAGTTTCTGCAGATACAAGAAAGAGGAGTTGATGGTAGAGCTGCGAAAGGAGGAAACTGAAGGATTATAGCTAGTACAGGTCAAGGGGTAGAAATCTGCAGATAGAGAAGAGGATTGTGGATAAAAAACATGGAAAGTAATAGGAAAATGGGAGGATCATAGAACAACATTTCTTTGATGGTGAGGAAAAGATCTGTTGAGTTAATCAGAGCAGTTGTTGGTCATAGACACCCTGTTCTGTCAGGTGCCAGGCTGGCTCCATAGGGCCTGTGGTGACACAAAAGAGGCTTGTGAGAGTCAAAGAGCAACAGTTAGATCCTGCTTCTCGACACAGGGACAGATAAAATGAAGTAGAGAAATTAACTTAGCTTTTTTTATAGAAAAACTATTGGCAACTTTTGTGGTTTCCTTTCTTTGTGTCCTATCTTCTCTTTGTTGTCTTTGTTGGTTTGGGGTTTTTTTTTAGGAGGTTGGTGTTGTGGCCAAACCAGTATCAACTCAGGGAATTTTACTTAAATTACTCTACTTACAGTTAGGACAAAGTTTTGATGAATGATTTGACTATTAACAGAAAAACAAAACAATCTAAGAATTAAACAAACACATAAGGAAACAACCCTTGTCCACCTTCCCCCACCCAGGTTCAGTCCAACACTTCTCTGCAGTCCCTGTTCTTACCTCCCCTTGCTTTTTCTGTTGGTACTCTCAGTCCCTCTCAATCCTTTTTGTGAGGCAAGACCCAGAACAGGAGGTTGGGACTGTGTATGACATGGTTTGTTTCTACCACTCTTTGCTTCATTTTCATTCACTGCTCATGGTTTCTTCCTTCTTTCCCTTTCCCCCATCTTGGGTTGCCGGCAGCCGCAGTCCCTCAGGAGTGTCCCCTCCCTGGTTTGGGTCATCCATAGCTGTGATCCCTCAGCTGACCCTCCTCTGATAAGCAGTACATCCTTCCCAGAGTGTGTCTCCAGCCATGTTCCCAGCCATGATCCCAGCAATGTCCCATCCATTTCTGCTCTCCTGTTTCCTTGTATGTCCCCTCATCATAGTGGCTGTGTCTATTTCTTAAATAGGTCAGGATTGGGGCATCAGTGATCCCCGAAGGGCTGCAGGCCTGTTTCAATTGGTGTCAGAAAAAGCTGAGTCCCTTTTTGAGTAGCACATGCAGATCATGGCCACCCATGCAGGACACCTGAAGCCCCCTGACCAAAGCCTGCCAGGTGTGTCCAGCACAGGACTGGCACGGAGCAGTGCATAGAATAACGAGGATATTCAGCCACAGAGAGGCCTTTTCTAGCATTAAGACACATTCACATATTACTCTACTGATCTCCAACAAAAGCCTATATTCACAAGGACTAAATTAAAAGTAGAAGGATTAACTGACCCTCCTCCAAACCAGCAGTCATTACAAAAAAATCCTACTTTTCATAATCAAATTTGAAATCTAGAAGTCATTTATATTCCTGTACAGTCTGTCATTAATTACAGGACTAAAATTGTTATCTATTAAAAGACTCATTCATTCCAATAATAAAGATTAAATTGCATATTTTGCTGTAAAGCAGTAAATACATATTGTTGCAGTCCATAACATACCTCTGTCCTATGTTTAACCTGTCAATTAACTGCAGTAGTATGATGGATTTTGACACTCACCTTTCCTCTACAACTAGAATTAATCCTTCTATTCTATGCTCATTAGTGAATAACCTAGTATGCTTGAAAATGTCTCCCTCTTTGCTCATTTGTGTCCATCTTGACAGTAGAGAATTCCTTTTAACATTTTTTTAAATGTAAACCCATACTTTTTGCCTTATAGGTCAGTTTTGGAGGTGTTGCTTTGGGGGACTAAGACATTATCATTAAACTCCCTTTGGCACAAACAGCCTCAAAATAGTTTAAACTTCTCACCTCAGCATTTATTTTGCAGAGATCTTAGGACTGAAGTAATGAGAAACTAGAGTTTTTCTAAGATATACCGCAAAAAGATATACCTGCAAAAGTATATACTCTGAGAAGACATAAGGAGATAGTTTTGAAAGCTTACAAAAGCATGAGAGCCTTTAAAGGAACAAAATGTCTCCAAAGCAGGTGACACACTGCCTTTAAACCAGCCTCAATCACAGGACAGCTAATGTAAGTAGAGGTCCAGCTGGTATGCTCTCAAAATTTCATATAAAATTTTGCATTTCATTGAATTAGTTCAACTTCTCTCACTTTACTTTCTGAATTTATTTCCATATATATTCATGTACAACAATAGAGGACAGGGGTGAAAGCATAGAGCGTGCACTTCAAAACTAATTTCTGAGGAAACATTTTTAAAAGCTGTGCAGTGCAGTTCAGTGCCATATATGTTTGTTTGCTTGTCCAGGAAAATAAAAGACATCTCAATAGTAATACAAAGGTAGAAACACAAACAGACAGACAAGTAACAAGTCTACTCTCTGCTGTCATGGGGCCTTGCTAGGCCTTGGAAGAAACAGATTTCTTTGCAAAAAATGTTGATGAGCTTCCTCAGAAACAGACACCTGAGCCAAGAGGGAAGGGATTATGCATAAACCAGAGCAAAGGAGGTGAAGAAGAAGGATTAGCAGAACTGAGCATAGCTGAAGCAATTTATCCCTCACTGAATTTACTTTGAGATACTTAGAAGAGAAACACTATTGTACTGACATTTAAGCCTTAAAGGGAGAAGATGCTCTTTTAAGTACAGTATAGATGCACTTAAACACCTGTTTGTCAATCAACTGCTGTTTAGCCAGTTTTTTCACTACATCATACACTGAATGTAAAAGAACTGACTGAAGTAGATACGCCATCAGGAGGGCAGCCAGGCATTCTCTGGATATAACCAACATAAAACAACCTTGGCTACAGGAACATATTAGTATTGTCTTTTGGTACAATGCTTCTACTATTAGTAGTCTTCTCAGTACTAGAGTTATTATTCCTTGATGCACTGTTTTGAAATGGCATATTTATCCACAGACAGAACATATAGTTAAAAAAAAATGCTTTAAAGGTTTATGATGTCCTGCTGACAAACAGTACAAGTCATCCTTATTTAGTAAATGACCAGGTTGGTTGCCTGAATGACCAAGTGGTGGAATTAGTTATAATTTTGTTTTAAAAGCTGTCATGCCACTGTTGCCCTTTAATTGTCTTAACACAAATAGCAAATATTATAATTACAAATTTCATAATAGCTGTCCTTCACCTTGACTGCCCTACACTACAGATTCATTCCACCAATGTACACTCTATCTCCTGAGAGATACCCCAGTCAACATTACCTTGCTTGAACATCTGCAGCCACCAAGTAGTGAAATTCCTCACAGCCTCCATTGATTCCCTTTTCTTACCATTTGCTCCAGTCCTCCAATTCTCCATTCCCAGTCACTATGACTACCGGAAAATGAGTCCAAGTTCTGCATATTCATATGTAAAACATATTTATAATAACATGACCCCTTCTGCATGAGTTAAAGCCTTTCATTTTTACTTAAAGTATGATTAACAAAGCTAAACACATACTTTTCAGTATTGATAAGCAGGATAAAAAGGACATAAATCAGAAGAGTTTCTTTTGAATATATATATGTGTGTATATATATATATATATATATGTAACTTTTTTTTTTGGTAGGGAGATACATTCTGTGGCGCATGTTTATTACCCATAACCTGATGAACAACAAAACTGAAAGAAGATAAAAACAACACACACACACACATACATATACAGATACACATACACATATACATACACATACACAGACAGACTCACACCCAGTTTTAATAACAGCTGCCTCCTGTTCCCACCCACTGCCCCTGGCTTTTTTTAATACACAACACTGACGGTCCATCTTAAGTCATTATGAAGAAGACATAATAGAGCTTCTTTTTCTTTGTCATAGAAAGTCTTGCAAAATGAAAATGGAAAGAGCATTTAAAAGGCTTTCAGAATCTGAAATGTTATTTTCAGAGAGCTTTTGTAAGTGTTTTCAGCAACAATCTAGGCTCTGATTCCTCATCCTTTCGGCAATAGGGAAATTCCCAACTCTCTTCTCAGGCTTCAAGAGACCTGCATGCTTGGCTTTCACAAGGAGTATATTTTTGAAATTTCAACCACTAAAAAAAAAGGTAACACTATACAAAAGAATTTTGTGCTCTACATCTTTCCACTGAGATGCCTTTGGTCCACTATGCCCAATTCTGGCAAATTTTAAAGTCACTGTATTACTTTCAAGGAGTACTGGAGAACTTTTTAAATATGCTGGTTTTCAGTTCAGGTTTTCAGCAGAAGCGCATTTAATGGTAGGCAGAATTGATGTAATCACACTTGTGATAAGCAGTCAAATCTAGATTTTCAGATAACTAATGCCTTTGATTTAAGATAATCAACTTGACAATGAGGAAATGAATTTTCACATTTCTCACTTAGAAATAGTTCCTTAAAGTTGTTTAAAGCTAGATAGTCAACTATTTGTTGCTTCAGATGGGCTTGCAAAAATTAAGGCTCCAAAATTTTTTATGGTATTACACACCATATTACACTTCAGCACTATTTTGTTCTGTTATAATATATATTTATATTTCAAAAGAGTGCAATACTGTCTGTAATCAGTAATTCTGTAATTCTGCTTAGCATACTGTTTGTTGATTAACTTTTAAAAATAGTTCAAGAGTGAAGCTATTTTAGCATTTTATATGACTTACTTTTCCAAGCCTTTTCTTATTCAGCCCAGCCAGAATCTTTTAATTGTTTCCTAAACTCTGTTCTTCTGTTTTATTTTATAAATCACATAAATAGAATAACAATTTTTTTTTTACTTCTATTCTATATATGTCTGTCTGTATTTTATCTTAACACAGTTCTTTAAGGGAACAGCAGCATTTTACATATATCTTTCCTAGACACTTATTATAAAGAGATAGAAATTACATAAATCTCCTTCTCAATTGAATTACAAATAATGTATGTAAGATACTTTTATTTTTCCAAAGGCTTGTACCTACCTACTTTTCATGTGGTGCCTTTTGAAGAAGCTTGATTGCTGAAAATATCACCAGAGTTAAATAGAGCACACATACATTCACAAAACTCAGTAACTGTCAAAGTTTTGCCTCATTACAAAGGACCATCCAGATGCCAAAGCAATGGAACATAGTCTACTAGAGGCAGCATCTGGCACTTTGGCAAAGTAGGCTGGCAGAT
The DNA here is from genome assembly GCF_001604755.1 of Lepidothrix coronata. Lineage (NCBI taxonomy): Eukaryota > Metazoa > Chordata > Aves > Passeriformes > Pipridae > Lepidothrix > Lepidothrix coronata. The sequence continues at coordinate 3,403,548 of NW_016690255.1, read as the reverse complement.
GGTTTTACATTTGCTTTTCCTACTAGTCCTTTTACTGTCATATCTTCTTTTTTTTTTTTTCTTGACAGAACTTCATTCTAGAAAAATTGCCACTGTTTGGGTAACTGTTCTGTTCTATACAAATATTTTGTTCCTTTTAAATAAATACGAAAAATAAAAGAAGAATTGAATACAAAAAAGGTTTCTGCAACTGTATTGTAATTACAGTGAACTCACCCATTTAGTATGCATTTCCTTTTGTGTAGACATTGAATTCTGAATTCAGACATCATGTTGATTTTTTAAACAGAAGAGATATGTGTTCACACTCTACCTCACAATGAGTTTATAACTGAGAAACATGAGGCAAGTTCTAAAATGGGGAAATTTTATAAACTTCTAAGTTTTCATAAACCTGTAATAAATAAAAAGACCCACTTTTATCTCAATTTTTAAGAATGAGATCATTTATAGATATGATGAACAACTGCATACCAAAGAGCTTACTTTTGTCCAGTGTTTTAGAGTGAAAATACAACATACTTGATACTTCTGTTACTGATGTTCCTGAGCAAAAAGCTCAGGCCTTGCTATTCACTACCAAAAGCAAAAAATATTGAATCTGGATTTCAAATCCAAAGCGTTATAATGAAGTTCTACCTCTTCCAAGGAAGAAATGGCTAAGACAGACTCCAGTGAGGGTGCAAGCCTGTGTATAGTTTAAGTGATTCCAGGTCTACCTCAATATCAAAAGTAAGTAGCTGAACACTGAGGTTTGCAAACATCTGTAATGCTAGTCAGTAATTAACAGTGGTTTGCGTACGCAAAGTGATGTGGCATTTGTTGGTCTACATTGGTACATCAAAAGTAATTTCATTATGCCTAAATATGTAACTTTACTACTTAAATAGCAGTTATGTGCTCTGCCATCTGTCATTATATATATGTGTCTCTACTGCCACCTACTTGTGCTAACACTAGAAAAATTTTCTCTCCACCCTCAAAAAGCTGTAAAGAAAATATCTTGAATTACAGATGGTTTTCTAAACTTTCTATTTAAGTTTAATCTCTAAAAACAATCTTAACAAAACCTACAGAACCCATGAAGGCAGAAATAAAAGAAATGCCAGAGGTCTTCCAAAACTGAAAAAAGGCAATGTTTTTCTACTTCATGCCAGGTGGAAAGGACCTGCACTTAGTCATACTGTTCAATGAAGGTAAATTTTCTGTCATGGCTTACCATAAGTCTTCAGTCAAACATTTCAGCAAAATCATAGCAGTATACATAGAAAAGATAAGTGACTTATCCACAGAATCACAGGATTGATGTACTTATGCAGATGAGTAAAAGGTGATCTCAAACAGCAGTGCAAAAGAAAACAAACACAAAACCCCTAACTCTGTGATGAATGATTAAAAGGTGAAAGGGGTAGGCAATTCTTATCCTTTGTTAAAAACTTTAAAGCTTGAAAAGTTATTAGAAGCTTCAAAGAACATAGTGAGCTATTATGGCAGGGGCAACACTGAGAATGAAGCAATGTGAGAAGATAAAGTAAAATTCAGGACCCAATGTGACACAAAAGTGAGGAAAACAAGTGAGGAAGCCCTCAAACTTGAGAGGAGTTTTTGCCATGGTAATGATATGACTTGGATTCACTACAGGACTGATTCACTTTGACTCATAAAGTCATTGGCAAGAGACTAAGCACTGGAGAAGTGCAGTCTGAATTATGTAGTAAGGTCTACAAATACAATGTGGTCATTTGCCAAGGCTGGTGCCAGTACATTATGTTTGCTCACTACGTTTGCAGCATAGATTTTGGTTGCCTTCAGAATTTTAATTTTTTTTGTACACAGATGAGCTCTGGGTCCTGAAAAGTTGAATATGTGTGAGAGTTTTGCCATCACTCTCCAAACAAGATGACTAGTATACTGAGGTTTCTGCTAATGCTTTTCTTGTAAATAGCTGCCAAAAAATGTGCCATTTCAAAACATAGCAAGAACACCAGATACAGTAATTTTTTTTTTCTGTACAAAGCTTTTTTTCAATGTCTTTTCATTTCAGTGGTGAACTAATTCAACGACTGTACCAAAGAAGAAAGAAAACATGAGAGAGAAACCATGACAGGTCCTGAGAATCTGTGACCAGCTACAGATATTCCTATGCGTCTATGAGGCCGTATAGTCTTTACGTCATTGGATAGGTGTCACATTTGAAATAATATTTCTCTATTACTTAATGTATTATAATAATGTTGTCTGTAATTTGCTTCTAAATGTGCTTGCAATGCAGGTGTGAAAAGCTGGGCTCCTGGTAACTGCATGTATTTTTTTGTGTGAGCTAAATTTACTGTGCAAATTCTGCCCAAGAAGATCTTGATGAGGAAGGGGAACAAAACCTCTTGGTCTCACTCCTGGAACATGTTGGCAGTGAATGCCAGTGACATAGACAGAGCTGTGAAATTTTATTGTCACAAATTAATGACTGGGGCACAAATGACCTCCACTAGCCAGGAGATCGCCACTGCTTGGCAAGGACCATCACCCAGACATTGTAAGAGGCCTACTCTGAGGGCACACCAGCCAATATGGACCTGAAACAGAGCCCTTTTGCTCAAAGGAGAAACTCAGTCAGAAAGAGCATGGCTTGTGCCTCTATGGAGCCATGTCTGTCAGCAGCTTGGATAGCCTGGATGAAGAGAAATAAATACCTTTTCAGGAGACGTGTTCCCAGAGCAAGGCCAGAGCTGACACACCTCCACGGATGTAAGGGGTTTGCATGGCAAAGTGTTGGTAGTGGAGGTGGAGAGGACTACAGGGAAGGTCTCTGTGGGAGCTGACAGAAACGTCCCCCATGTCTAATGGAGCCAGTGCCAGCCAGCTCTAATATGGACCTTCCACTGGCCAAGGCTGATCAGCATCAGTGGTGATATCTCTGGGGTAACGTGGTTAAGAAAGGAGAAAAAAATACTTTGCAACAGTGATTGGGGCCAGAGAAGAGAGGAGTCAGAACACGTAAAAGAAACAGCCCTGCAGACACCTGGGTTGGTGAAGAAGGAGGGAGAGGAGGAGGTCCAGATACCGGAGATGAGATTCCTCTACAGCCTGTGGTGCAGACCATGGTGAGACAGTCTGTCCCCCTGCAGCCCATGGAGGTCCATAGAAGCATGGAGATCTACCTGAAACCTGGGGAGGACCCCAGGCTTGAGCAGGTGGATGCCAGGAGGAAACTGTGACGCCATGGGAAGCCTGCTGTTGAGAAGTCTCCTGGCAGGTAAAAAGAGGAGTTCATGCCAGAGCAGGTTTGCTGCCAGGAATCACGACCCTGTGGGGGATCCATGCTGTAGCAGTCTGTTCCTGAAAGACTGCACCTCGTGTAAGGCACCCACATCAGCAGTTCATGGAGGCAATTCTTCCCTGGGAATGACCCCATGTTGGAGAAGAGGAAGAGTGCCAGGAGTCAGAGGACTCCCTTAGGAGGGAGGAGTGGCAGATAAAACATGTGAGGAATGGACCAAAACCCCCACTCCCTTTCCCCATGCACCATTCTGATGTTCCAGGGTTAGAGCTGCAGCATCTCTGAGCACAATTTGCACACAGGCTGCAAACTCCCTGGGGGGTTGGGGAAGAGGTTGCAGAGGCAGGGATTGCAAAAGAAGGGCATTACAGACCAATTAAAGCCTGCCTAATTGTAGGTTCTGGTTGCCTCCAGAACCCTGACACTTTGGATAGTACCTTATATATTTAAGAAAGTGTGGGGAGAGAGTTGGAAGTCAGAAGATATGTGCAGCACAGTCAAGGTGGGATGAACCAATTGCTGTGAGAGCTTTGGTGACACAAGTAGGTCTCTGTACAGCCAGGTGACAGAGGTGCCAGATGACACCCTCTCTAGTTTGAAAACTGTTAGGGTATTTAGGATGTTGAATTTTGGACACAAAAGCATTTTCTGGAATGGGCTTCTGCAGACAAAACCATTTGGGAAACACATGGTATAACAGGCAAATCAGAGCAGCTAATTACACAGAGGTATAAGGTAAACTAGTTATCTTATTCTCTTCTTCCTGGAAAAAAAAACCACAACAACCCAGAAGTATAAAAACCATACACAACTTTGCCACCATGTTCTTTAGAATTTCTCATTTGAGATATGAAATACAGCATAGGAATTTATGAAGGTTTATTTGGGATATGTCCATTCCTCATGGGTATTACTGTAGTTTTTCTTTCTGCAGTTCTGGATGGTCAAATGCGGTCACCTGCAAAAGTTAGACACCATACTTGTGGTTCTCATTTGCAGGTTACACCGTGTGGCAATCCCAGCCTTCAAAAGCAGCATCTAACACTACCTGAGGAAGCTTCATGGGGACACCTTGACAACAGCAGGCCACAAATGTGATCATCTGTTATAACTGAATGTTAGAATTAATTTCTAAGAGAAAAAGTCAAGTAACCCAACTAACAATATCCCATGAGTCATATGCAGTATGATGTGTATCTTTTTTTAAAAAATTCAAAAACTGTTGTATGAAGAGAATGTAAGATTTTTAGACCAGCTTAAAAGGTCTCCACCTTTATATCACTATTAAAGGAACATACTTTTGAATGTTGTGTGTCTCTAAAAAACAAATCATTTGAGCATTTTACAAGGTTTGAAAATCCAGTTAGCTTTGATTTTCTGTTATTCTCTTAGCTTCCTTACCCCAGTTAAGCTGTTGATTGAAGTACACTAAAAGACATGATAGGAAAGGATCAAATATTAAAATTTCAATATTCTATATCAAATACAACAGTAGCTTAAACAATAGTATTATTCAGTATAAAATAAAAGCTCTTGCTTACTTTACTACATTATATAGTCAACAGAGACCAAAGTCCCAAGTTTCAGGATCTATTAAGACTCCCACAAAACACAATATCATAAAAAGATGCATGCCCTATAGGTTAAATCGGTCATTTCAATTCCATTCATAGCTTTATTCCATCAAAACGTCCCACTCACATCAAATGTGCTGAAATCCCAAAACACTGGGGAACACTGGGACTATCTTACTTCGAAAAACTTAACTAAACATTGAATAAACAATCGAGCAGATGTTCTTTTTTATTCCACAGTATTTTGCTGGTCTAAAGCTGCACAGGGTTAGAAATCAGTTGATTAAGGCAGCTGTGAGTGTCTCCAGCAAGCAGGGGAATCTTAACATGCAGAATAACCCATCTGACCTCCTCATTACAAGGGATGCATGGGTAATACTGCAAGTGTATCAGGGAATGCAAGCACCAAATTCAGGCTTTCTCTAGCTGATGAAAAATCTTTTGCAGAAACTGCCAGCTGGCATGAGCTATAGGAATCAGAATCTAAAAAGTTCTAAACAACAGTGCAGATCTGCCATCACAACTAGGGAATCACAGTGGACTCCCTGAAGACCTGCTTGGGGGATTTCTTTCAATCCTAATTAAATGTTTTCCAAACATAAAAAACAAAACTTTCAGCATTTCAGAATCCTTTTTGTTTTCCCCATATGCAACAATTTGTTTGTACATTTATCCTACTTTTGGTCAATTGTGAAATTTTTGGCTGTGAATGAGATGGTAGGTCTGGCTAAAAAGATGAAAAAACTGCACTACTAACCCTGCAGGATAGAAAGTATATGGGCATTATAGAGGAAACGGTGATGTCTTATCATCTAACCCACATTAATATAAGTCAGTATGCAGCAAAATGTTCCTGTCTAGTGTCAAGAGGAGTGTGTTCTCCCACCTTGTTGAACAGTTAGACATATGAAGATGTTACAGGTGGTAGACAAGCATCTGTCGTAATGCCTTACCTACTGCTTGTCCCAGCTCAACCTCTCTTTTCCTTTCTGTGCACGTAGAAGCATTTGTCAGCATGCCAAGACAAAGTGTACAGAAGAAAAGGGTTGCAGAAGCAAGTTTGATCTGTTATTTCAACAGAGAAAAAGGAAATTTAAGGAACAAAATTACAGGAGGGAAGTTTCCACAGTTAAAGCTTCCTTAGTTAAAAGCTGTATGTTTATATGCTGACATTTGGAGGGTTCTGTCGTTACAGAACTCAGTAAGGCTTTTTGATCTTGGCTAACAGACCTGGCTTATGTTAAAATCAGATCTACAGTTTCTTATTATTGGGTAAGCTGAAATATCGAGTCCCATGTATTTACTAGGCGGAGTTGCTTTTCAGAATTAGCATATTCTTAAAATGAAACCAATTTATAGCACCATGGACACGTACAGATTGCATGTGCAATTGTTCACTGTGTGGTGTGTAAACCCCATTTCTCACGCACCGCAAGAGAGAAGCCAATTCCAGAGCTCTCAGCTGGGTCCCCACTCCCTCAGGTGACCTTGTTAGCAGCCTCCCTGCCGACTCAGGCCCATATCCCACACTCCCCAGGCCCTTTCTCTCTGATAAATACCAGGTATCCTAATGAAACACCGATTGCCCATCAGCAGGGAATGTGAAGTATTGCTTGTCTTCATTTTATGCTTTAAACACATCGTTTGTTTTGTTGCTTTCTTTCTCCTTCCCAGTCATTACCTGCTGTCATGTCATCCTGTCTCAGTTCTTCCCTGATGTTTTATGTTTCACTGCTTTTCTCTCACCCTCTCTCCGCGCTCTGCTAAGCACCTTAGCTGCAACTAGCTAGAGGAGATGCTGTCCCTCCTTTTCTAGCTTAACAACCATTATGCCAAACTCTCTTCAGTTTCACTGGGTGTGTTTGGATTATTAACCATTTGTTGTATCCACGCCTTTTTTACTCTATCACTGACTTAATGAAGAATTTTTTTTTTTTCCTGGAAGATAAAAACTACAGAAAATTACATAAATTTGGGGTATATCAAATCCATTTTACTCCATTAACTGCAAAATATATTTTCATATAATTTCACATCTGTGCAAAATGCTGTGTAAACGTGCCTTAAAATCTACATTGTTCTTAGGCTGAAATATCTAAAAATCAGGGATGAACATGATAAACATGGGAACCGTTTTAAGAGGATAGGACATAGATGTTGCATATATACATGAAGAGGCAAAAAATGAGGACACAGCTTGTTTATCACTTTTTTTCTTTGCAGTATGCTTCCACTTTAACCTTCTCTTGGCATGACATTACATTCAAAGGAGGACATGCAGCAGGCTCAGTTTCTCTGCAATTGTAGCTGATCTCCTGTTTGATGACTCCACTCAGCTGCCAGTCTCAGTGATATTTACATTCCAAAACAGAAGACTCTTAATGTATGTCATGTCCATAAAATGGAAATATTTATGGGGATGTTACACCCTGTACTTCCTGATGCTTATAAACTTGCCTGGGAAATCCATATTAACTCCAGTTGTGCCTTTCTGGTGGAGCAAGAAGGGGAGTTTTTTTGACATGGATAGTTTATATGTTGGCAGGGAGTTCTCAGTGGCATAGATTTCCAGTCATGACCTTAATAGTTTCTTGACCTAATTGTATAGGTTTAAGTAGTTAAAAAGTATAAGCCATATGGGGTTTTTTCAGCTTTGCAGTAAAATGCAGTTAGAGTAAGGAATTAATCCTGACAATAATCATACAGGTTTGTGTGACTCAGGAATTAGTGTGATTGATAGGCCCTTAACTGGACTGAAATGATCTTTTCTTATGAGTTCAATGCACAGCATCTGTAGTGTTTCCAGCTGGTGAATAAATAAGTTTGTAGCATTTCTCAATGGCATGCTGACAGGATGCAGCATGACATAGTCTACTATATGAGGAATTGATAAGAAAAAATCGTGCCTATTCAAGCAATCACAAACAATTGCTTCTGCAATCACAGTCAGAGGAAGGACCTAGGAGGTATTAATGTAAAGATATATTTAATTCACCTCATATTTTACCATGACTTGAAAGTGACAGTGAAACCAAGTACAGAAAAAGAACAGTCCCGCTGACTACAGGCAGAGTCCTTAGGGAATGTATTGCATGGGAGTAAATACAATGCCCAGCAGTGCAAAATCACTGTGTGATACATAAGCATCTGTTTACAGTATTTGGGGTGCATTTGCACTGGAATTATGGGACAGAGATGTGTTCTTAAAGCTAATATCTCAAATCTCAATAATGAGCTTTGCTTTGTATTTCAAAATCATCTTGGAACACATGAATAACTTTTATTTTGTGTGTGCTGACCTGGAAGATCAGCTCCACCCATTTACACACACTCTTGAAGCACATATTCTTAGGATATTGGATTTTCAGCATCAACTTTTCTGCTTTACAAATTCAATTCTACTCACTTGCAATGCCATGTAGACATACTTTTCAGAGCCAAGTGGAAAGTTAGTGGTCACAAACAATAATCTATGTATACAGTACTCAGTGAAGCTCCTTCAGTAGCAGGAAGGTTAGTGTACTTCTTAGAAGACAGCTCCTATTTCCTGATACTCCAGTGCAGGTCTACCTGGAATAGGAAGAATGCAAAGCATTAGTTGCTTCATACCTTTTTTTTTTAATTCAGAATTGCATGAACATGTTTCAGTAGAATAGTCCATTTTGAGTAATTTTTAACTTACTGTTATGTGTATTCTTCATTTGTCTTAATTAAATAGTATTTTTCCTGTACTGGATGACTGCAATTTTTACTAACAGATAAAGGACATTGGAAAGGTTCAAAGATGGGCACACAGACATCTAGACCAAGTTCCTAATGGTATGGATATTCAAAAAAAATCCTTTCTTAAAAATACTGAGGATTAAAATTTTCTTGTACTGTTGGTTTTTTTCCTAAATTTGTTTAAGGAAAATATTTGCTAATGTTATCCAAGTGACTCAGACTCACTTATTCAAATAAACATTTGCAAATACTTCCTGCTCTCACTTGCCCTATGCATTTTATTAGGGAAAGCATTCTGACTACTTGCCTGCAAAAAGAAAAGCTAAGTATTTTCTGAGGTACATTCTTTGATGTTTTTGTATATTCTACAGAGTAAAACAGGCATATAAGTTTACATAGTCATATTTGCAATGAAATATCTTGTTTGTAATTCCTCGAGGGAGAGTATGGCTTTGTATTCTTATTTTTGTAAGGAAGTTTCCTATACTATTTGGGTAAAAATAATTAGGCTCAGAGGAATGTTCAAATAGATGTTATGGTAGCAAGCACGCTCATTAAACTTTCCAAAGCACCGAGCAGGCATTACCAACAAAGTGATCTTCATGAAGAGGGATAGTTACTAACTCCATCGGTACCCTGCTGGAAAAAAATTAAAGCTCTAAGTTTGAATGACAAGTTCTATTAAAGTCACAGAAATCAGAAGAGTACAATTATTTGCCTGCTGAGTTTCATTTTGTTATATCTTCTCATGTACATGTGTCTATTTACAAAAATCCATTCAGAAATGAGTAATAGTGGGAAAATATTAGTAGCAAATATGTTTATCTAACTTCCTTTATCTTACTCTATCTAATCTTCTATTATTCCTGATTTTTCTCATTGCTATTGTGTAAATTATAGAACTGACAGAATTCTATAAATTACAGAAACAGACCCTGACTATCATGTTTAAATGAAGTAGCTTTACACTGCAGTTTCATAACCAGTTTAATATGACATAAACCAGCTCGACCATCAAAGAATCATCCCATCACCCCCTCATTCCTGGGTGATTATTCCTCCACCCATAACTGCAGGCACATGAAGTCATACAGCATTGCAATGAACTGCCTCAGGGAAGTCATCTGAGATAATTAACCTTGGGGAAAAAAAAAGACAGCAAAAAAATAAAAATACATTTAAAAATACATTCCTCTACCAACTAGGTGTTTTTCCAAAGAAACTTCTTCAGCTGCTTGGTGGTGATGGGTTTTAATTTTTATTTTTACAACACAAGGGGCAATGTTTGGAGCAAGAAAATACTGCCACGAATTTCAGGGAGTAGTGCCACCTTATGCAGACTTAAACTAACATAATATGATGACATCATCATTCAGTCGATTCTGTGTACTCCAAAGAGCTATTAACTAAAATGACTACAATGCTACTCAAAGCAAAATAAAAATAACCTGGCTTAAAGTAATCCAATGAAATCTGAAGTAAAAAGAGTGCATCACATAGTCTGCTTGCCAGATATAAATGGTAAAATGCAATGTCAACATATATATCTATGGTTTAAAACAGAAGCAGGAAATCTGTGAAAATTTCTTATTTAAAAAAAAAAAGTGAATTAACAGTGTGATTTTGCAATGCAGCTTCTGTTTCCTGCATAAGTAAAAAAATAGAGACAGGAATCTTCCATCATAGGAGTTATCCTTTGCATTGGTTATTTTTTCATGAACTAAATGTGAATTTCACAGTGGATTAAAGTGCTTAAAGTGAGATATTGACAAATGCAGGCATGTATCTGCAGAGTTCTGAGGACTTCAGCTGGGAGGCACTGTAATTCTGCACGCGCCCAGCTTGTTTCTTCACATTTGCCAAACTTGGCAGTTTGTACATCCCACTCATGCTCTCTGAGCAGCATGAGCAGCTGGTTTGTACCAAAGCCAGGTCAAGACCTGCAAGCTAAACATTCTTTAGCACACTTGGCGCTGATAGGGTTGATCTTCCTATAAAGTGCAGCTACTGCTTTTCTTTATAGGGGAGGAGATGACGTTAGCTCTTTTATTCTACTCTGTGTTAGCTCACAGGAAAGAGGAAAATATCCCGAGCTAGCAAAATGATATACCACTTCATCACAGGCTACTTTGTGCAACATATCTTTCACTTCTCAGTTTGAAACTCTGCTACTGAACTGAAAGAAGTGCAAGTGCCATGAAATTTCTGACCTATAAAGCAGCAGTGAGCATGTCTGAGTAGCCAAATGTTTAGGATATTAACCTGTGAAGAGAGAAGCCCTGTCCACACTCCAAAATTGTCTCCTGGTTTTGCTTTTCTTATATACTTTAGTGGTTACTGGGTAAAATATGTACGTGGTGCAGAGGAGCAGATGCTCCCTCCATCTTAAACTCTACATTATAGAGTCATACTGTATCTCAGTCTGAGTCACCTAGAGTTCTCATAAGTTTTTCTTCTGCTCCATACTTCCTGCTAGATAGTTCCAGATTCATTTGGCATGCTGAGTTTGATGGGATAATTTTCAGACAAGTAATTTTCATTGTTCATTATGGGGGAATTTATGATATTGGTTTAGGTGTTTGGTTCCATTTGGGGAATCAGACGACTAAAAAGTCAGCACTGAGACAATCTATCTGTTTGGAAAGGGTCTGTCCTTATTCTTGCCAAATTCTGTAAATTTTTTATGCTTACACCTGGGAGCTCAAACTGCAGGACTATAGTAATTAATAACATTTACTAAATTATTAATAACAATAATCACTATTATTATAGACATAATAATAATGGTAGCAATGGATTCACAATTTAAAAACTAAATATTTATTATAGAATAAAATTATAGGGGAAGAGGAAAAAAGATTTATGTAAAAACTTCTGCCTTTCAAGCAGGTAACTTCTTCAACAGAAAATATTTTTGATCACTTGATGTATAAAATCAACTTTTTACTTTTTCTCAAGTTCATGCTTACAAAAGTTCTACCATAGAATTTTTTTGTTTGAGGCAAATTTGGTCTCTCAATATTTATTATGAGTAATTCTGTGAAATTTATTCTTCACAGGCACGTATTAAGGTTGAAAATTTATTGGAGGTAGAGATGCAAACGTCTCATTTCCAAAGCTCTATGTTATCCCAATTTTCCAGGGATTTTTTCAGTAATTAGTATGCTTCTGTGTCAATAAATCATTTTTATTTTCATTCTGAAACATAATTTCAGCCCATAGAGAAACTGTAATAAATACTTATTATGCACATGATATATTGCTAATGAAGAAGATGATAAATTGCTAATGAAAAAATATATTACGAAAGCCTTGATGAAATATAGGTAATAAATATTACACTTAGAATACAATTTTCAGGTACTCAAACATTATTGTTAGATTTCATATGCCCTTCATACACACAGAGCTCATCTCCTACAATTCCACAGGTTTCTTCCTGCTCCACCAAATCCAGTGGGACTTTGAACACTGATATCTGTAAGAGACATGTCAAGCTGTTAATTGATTAAGGAAGAAGGACATCCAACATGATTTTATGCATCAGCAGGTTGTCCCACGTGATGCCAGGCCTGAAATAAAAAAAGATTGTCCAAGGAATATTTGGCAAAATCAGTCCTAGGAGAAAACGGGAAGAATCAAAATTCTGAGTGGAGGTCAGTGTGTTTGCCAGGGAGCTGCGAGAGAGTTGAGCTGAGAGCCAATTGTGACAACACTGCCAGCAGAGCAGGGGCCTCACCAGCATGGGAACTGCTCCTGTATCTCCTGAGCAATAAGGGCAGGGCAGGGCCTGAGCAGTGATCACAGCAGCAGGATGGCTAAGCAGGGACATGGAGACAGGGATGAGCTGAAGCTAAGCTGGGATGTCAGCCCATGGGTGGTGGTCAGGATCAGGAATGGGGAGGTAGGAGGCTCAGTGCCTTGAAATTCTGAATCAACACAAAGGATGTTTTCTAGTTAAAGCATAATAAAAATACACAAGTGCTTATATTACCATTTTTTCTCTTTAGTTTTTTGTTATTAAAAATTCTCAATACAGGCCATTTTTGTAACATACCATATTGTTTTTAAACAAAGCCAAATAATCATTTTCTTCCAATCCAATATAATGAATCATTTACCAGTTTTCCTTCCTTTAATATCTGACATATATTGTTTAGCATTAAAATGTTCTTATTTCACTCTCTCTGTTATCTTTCAGATATAGAATTCAGTTTATTAACTAGGAATTTATTAAACCATGTGGTGAATGAAGAAGATGCAGAATGGCTGTACATCAGGTAGGACTCAGACAAACAATTAAACAGTGGCTCTATTTTAAATGCCCTTTTTAGTCCCAATGACACAAGTGAAGATATTGCTTACTTAAACATTATCTTACTTAAGTGCACTTAATACAGATGCATAAGATGGGTATCCTGATTTGTAGTGGGAACTCAGATCCAAATAGTTATGTGCCCAACGTCATTATCTTTTAATCAAACACAACATTGTGCCAAATAATAAAGCAGTGCTCAGATCTCCCATTAAGGAAGAACTCCTTTTCTTTTTCAGAGTAATAATAGGGGTTTATCAGCTGCAATTTATGCTTTAATAGTTTCTGACAAAACTGTTGTGCTCGCATAAAAGCCTAGCAAAATCATCTTAAAATTTGCAATCCAAATTAAGTTTGCCTCTTCAATTTTTCTATTAATGCAGAAAAGTCTAGCTGTGTTAAGTATAGGTTGTCAAATTCTGTCTTATTCCTACCTGAGTCCTAAGATAACAAACAATTTGCACTATTTCTAATATGTATCACTGAAAATTCCCATGTTCTTACATCTGAAGTGCTTTAAGAATGAAATGATAACAAAAAAGTACACTTTCCATTATCTGATTTTATATTACAATAAAAAGATTTGATTTTTCTTATTCTTATTTTCAGATATTTGCTGATTCACAAAAAAAACCCAAACAAACAGATTTGGCAATTTAAAATACTCTTTACAATTTTAAGAGGAGTTTAACTGTTGGGGAAATACTGAAGTGTGGACATGTCAAATAATTCCTTACATTGCAACAGAGCATATATTCTTTTCATTTTTAAAATTTATATGCAAAAATTTTAGCTCTAATATACCAATACATGTGTGTCTATACTTGTGAAAGGGAGATCAGTGCCTTTTGCCCTATTGTAGCTTATTTTTAAAGTCAAGACCAAATTGAGTAGGCTCAACTCATTAAACAAAAACTCAGTCAATAAATTATAAGCTTTAAAATTAACAGAAAATTATCATCCACACATGCAGTTGCTGTTTTATCTTACTCTTATTAGCACTATTATACTAATCTTAGTATTAGTACTTGTTCTACTAAAATAAAAACAAAGGAAAAATAATTAACAGCTACTTAGCTGTTCTATATAACCAAAATAACATGAATGTAAGCTGTTTAATACTTCCATCAATTGACCTTGAATACAGATTTCCAAATAATTTCAAATTTGCTTTTTCTCCAGATATGGATCCTCTCTGTCCAGAATACCTGTGCATGCTAATCCTTTAACCATGGAGCTGGAGGCAATCTGTTAACCTTCTGTACGTGACTGAGACTCTCTGCTGCTCTGGCTGAATGAATGCAGACTCTGCTGTGGGGAAATTTTAAACACAATTGACATTTTTCTGCTGAATTTTCCATCTTATGCAGATGGAAATGTATATATTTTAATATATGTATTTGTAACTATAAAAATTATTTAATCCTCAAAGACATAACCTTACAGAAGTTTTTCACAATTGTTTTCTTTTCTCTGCTTTCTAGAGCTCTATTGGCCAAGATGCGAAAGCTAAAGATTACATCTAGAAGCAACTCAAATAATTTACATCTTCATGAATTAAATCTTCTTGTAGACAGCCTCTTGCTAAAAAGCAACACACAGTCCAAGCTTTGAAAGAAAGAAACTAAGATGAATGTATTTAGGACAGAAGAACATTTACACTTATTTATATTTATTATTTGTATTTGCATGATCACTTCCATTTGCTTCAAAGTCCTCGCTCCTTTCATACTTCATTAACACAAATCCCTTTCAGACATCAAAGCGGTTGCTGTACTCACAGAAGTATAGGTGATAGCATTGTCATTTCAGGGCACCCATGGCATATAAGGAAAGAGTTCAGCAGTTAAACCAATCTTCAGTGACAGATTTGGATAACAATCCTCTGTGAATGCCATTTAGTAGAGTGTGAACAGCTATGTTCTTTCATACTACAAAGCTTGGACCAGCAACAGACTGTCCTCTCCTCTTTTTTCCACCGTGTGGTGGGTTCACCTTGGCTGAACGCCAGGTGCCCACCCAGCCGCTCTATCCCTCCCCTTCCCAGCCGGACAGGGGAGAGAGTAAGGTGGGAAAAGAAAACAACAGAAATCGTGGGTTGTGATAAGGCAGTTTATATTTATGCAAAAAAGAAAACAAAAGCAGCGTGCGTGCGCACAAAGCAGGAGCCAGCAGTTAATCTCTACTTCCCATAACCAGCGATGGCCGGTCACTTCTCTGAGAAGCAGAGCTCCAGCACATGTAAGGGTTGTCAGCAGGCAGCCATCAGAGACAACGAGTGCCTCCGGTCCGGTCCTGCTGCTTGTCTCAGCTTTTATATCTGGGTTGATGTCATATGGTCTGGAATACCCCCTTGGTCAGTGTGGGTCAGCTGGCCTACTTGAGTCCCCTCCCAGGATCTCACCCTCCCACTGAAGAAGGAATGTTACAGTGCTGTGCTCAGCAGCAGCCAAAACATGGGTGTGTTATCAACACTCCTCTAGCTACCAATGCAGAGCACGGCACTGTGAGGGCTACTATGGGGAAATAAATTCCGGCTCAGCCAGACCCACCACACACCACAAAAAAACCCAAAAAAACCAAACAAAAGAAAAAAAAATAAGGACTAATGTTTTGATTCAGTAAGTATGGGAAGGATTACAGAATCACAGAATACTCTGAGTTGGAAGAAATCCACAGAGATCATGGAGTTGAACCAGAAGCTTCTACTGATCAGGCAATGCCTTTTCTACATAATCTCTGTAACAACTAGTGTTCAGGAGCTTTCCGCCTCACACATTCATTTCCCTGTAAAATAAATCAAGAATATGATTCTATGTGGATGGCAAGAGTGTTAGTGACCCGGACAAGTAGCCAGGAAATGCTGGCAAGTGGTTTGTCTTCAACTGTCTAGAGACACCCAGGGAGAAAATATTTAGCAAACAAGTAGGTGGAAAAACTTCATGCTATGGGGATTATGAACATCACTCAAAGCAATAGCTATATCCATCCCTCGGGGAATCAGCAGAACAAAGCTAAACCTTTCTTTTCAAGTACAACCAGCATCAAGTGCCTGGAACATTTATATCAAGAGGTAGTTTCCTGCTTGATTCTTTGCTTACTGGAATTGGATATGTCCTTTACCTCCAGAAATGCTCTCGCCAGACAGACAGAGAAAATTACTGTCTCTTTTGTAATGGGGAAAAGAAAGATGTCACCCTTCTGCTATAGATGGGGAAAAAAAATTACATCATGGGAGAAACAGAAGGAAACTAAGTCCTTTGGGATACGGATAAGACACTTAACTGTGTATGTATGCCACTATATTTTGAGTTTAGCTTAGAACTGCTTGTATTTCACATTAAAGAGGAATGCTAAAGGGCAGCTTAAATACAAAACACGAAGGCTATTTATAAAATGTATGGATATGTTATATGCTTTCTGAACACACCAAGGATTACACTACTAAAGGAACTTGGACTGAAAATATCTAGCTTCTGGACCTTGATTTGTCTTAAGAGTAACAAGAAGCACACAAGGTTCAATAAAGGTCTCACTGGCTCAAAAATCCATATGTATTACGACATAAATATGGGCTCTTCAAGATTTTAAAAAGGAGCAGTAAGGCTCCTGCAGGGTTTGGATGACACCAGAATTAAGTATCATCCATCATAAAATTTTCAGAATCATAATTTTTGGCATTTAGTGCCTAATTTTTGCCTTATGTATGAGATAACCTTTCTATAACCTTCTCTTTCTGTTTGATCCATGATCTTTGAATAAACTTCATATAGAGTTTTATAGAAGCATATGGAGTTTCACTGTGAAGTTGTTATGGACCAGATCTCAATGAATTCTGTTTACTATTCCTTCTGGATTGATACTGTCCTTGGCAAATGGGCTCAGACAGTGATGCAGAAAATCCACGTTAGTATTTTAGTATTCAGCTAATGTGCAGCTGGGACCTCTAATGACTCATGTTATTATATAATTGACTGAGATCTCCTAAAGGAAGGGAACAAGATCATTACAAAAACCTCAGTATTCTCTCAGTCTTATAATGCTTCTGCTCTGAAGACAGAATTCCCTATTAAATACTCTGAAATGTCTAATGAAAGCTGTAGTTGCAATTTTGATGATATTTGCAATTGAGAAGCCTCTAGCTATTCTAATTGTTTCACCTGCTTGAAAAAGGGATAAAGGCCAGAAAAAAGGTCAAAATGAAATTAAGAGATAAGCAAAAATTAGAGATGAGGATGCTACATTTAGCTCAGTCAGAATTACAGAGTATTTTTAGGTCAGGGTTAATAGCCAGTGTCTGAGCTCTACACCAAGAAACTGCTGCAGATGATGGATTAGGTTTTCTGGCATATTTTAATAGATTGGGGTAGCAAGGATTCCTGGGAATATTTATCTCAAACATCAGCATTTCTCTATTTCTAATTAATCTAAAGCTAACTTGACATATTGTCAGAGGTTTAATGAAATTTGATGCCATCTACTGAGTACCATCAATGGCAACTTTACTTGGGAAAGAAGAAGAAAAAACTACAGTTAGTTGAAAAGTTAAGACAGGTGTGGCCAGTTAGAACATCTGAAACAAATAGGTTTAAAATCGGAAGTAGTGTGGTAGCAGATTTAACTATTTCTATAAACAAGCAACAGAATAGTAATGAGGACTCACTGTGCACAAACAATGTTTTTGATCCTTAGGCTGGGAACAGTTTCTGTTTTCAGTCCTGCACTGGTATCCTGCACTAAACTTTTATTCCAGTGTTGGTCAGAATCAGAAAGTTACTCAATACAAATGAGCATATGAGAACATTACATAATATCCCTTGCAGTTCAAAGACAAAGAACAAGGAAGAACATACAAAGGCGTGGAAGAAATTCCTCTCATCTAAGACATCAAAAGGAAGAAAGGTCTGGGATAGCTGTAAAATATTTGAATAGCATTTCCTTCTACAAATAAAGACCTTTCCTTATAGAAACACTTCTGCAAATGCAGTATGAAAAAAATGAATTCTGAAAATTCAGGTATAATGGAAGTATTCAACATATGATATCGAATTGCTGCATAACAAAAAAAGAAATACTTGACATCTTCTGCATTTTGAATATTTTCACGTTTTCCTGATTAGCATATTTAATTTATTCAATTTTATACAATCCATCATACATATTCATAAATATTTTGTTTGGGTTTAACAGTAAATAAAATTAATAGTGTGTCCCTAATTTAATCTTCTTGTCTGATACAATATATCAAATTTAATTTACCTCTGTAACTAATGCTTGGAAGGGAATTTTTTCATTGAGTTATGCCTTTCAACACTTTTCTTGTAGGTAATGGAATATATAAAAATAAATCACATTTCACACAAGCATTTTATGGTATGTCATCACCAAATATCCATATAAGCTCAAACCTTAAATATTAAAATGAAACTGTTAACTTGCAGATAAATCTTCAAATCTTCTCACCTAAAAATTATTTTTAAAGGTCTAACAAACTGTTAGGGGTAAGAACTGAAAATTGCCATATATTAGATTCTTTCTCATCTTTAAGATAAATACAGATTTATTTTAGTTGGACATAAAAATAAATTCAAGTACTCTGATTTATTATCTTAAATCATAGAAAGGTTAACTATAATAATGCATGAAGATGTGCCTTTTTTTTCCCTCATTGCCTAGGGAAAATGCAAATATATTTCCCTCACTTAAATAAAATACATGGCTGAACTGAGATTAAAATTAGAAATATATTTCTGAACATATGAATATGACAGTACTGACTATATTTAATAGCTGATGACTATAACTGTTGTGCTTGAGTTGGCCTTCCATTCTCTAAAATAGAATTCTTTATGTATCACACCACATTGCTGAATACTGTTAATCTTCAATATATTTAACATAGTAGGCTAAAAAAAAAAATTCTTGTGGGTTTTACTTCAAGAAAGTATGTTTGAGGCAGTTAGTTTGGTCAGACTTTTTTTTGGCCTATTTTGGAAAAAAAACCCACAAACAAACCAACTCACCACAAAACAAGACAGAAATTTTGTGGAAATTTAAAATGCTTCCTGTCATGAGAGCTACATTTTAAGTCATAGGCTAGAGCCTTTCATTCATAAACATTAAAGAAGGAGATAATTTAAATTCTCTTGTTTGACAGGCTTTTTGTTGTTATTTATTTTGGGTCTCTTTTTGTTTAGGTGTCCATGTATTGCCCCCCCCCAAATTAATATGAGACTGTATAATGGACTTTGCTAGGAGTCTACAAGCTACCTTTTTTTATTCCTAGGCTGTATGAGACACTAATACGCTCAATATAATTTCTTTACTATTAGAATAATTTTGAACTTAAAGAATTTCTGTTATCCTCTGTGGCTCACTACACAGTTTTCAAAAGTAATGCATATTCAGCACATACAGCAAGAAGAGTCAGGAGTGAAGTTTGCACACACTGTCAACAACTCTTAGTGACCAAATCTTTGGAGTTTCTGGAATACGTAACTAAGATTCTTCTCAGAAATTAGGTACATCAGAGAAGTCAAGCCACTACTGGGAAGAGAAATCTGAAATATTATTTGGTAATTATGTAGCTGCCAAGTACTATTAATACTTTCTCAAAAAAAAAACAAAAAACAAAAACCACAAAACAAACAAAACCAAAAACTTTTTTCTTAAGTAGATACTGTTAGTATCTTTTCTATCTCTTCTTTTGTCACCCAAAGGTTTGTTCATTTTGGCATTTCTGTGGATTGAGAGCTTTACAGACCATGAAAGCAAAGGAAAAACTCATGCAACATCTACAAGTGGAAAGCTTTATTGTGAGCAAAGAAGATGGCTTCATTTTTCCTTGAATACCAAACTGAGTATACCGAGTATAGTAGGAAATCTATAGATTTATTTTGAAGACTTTAGGGGAAGAAAAGAAAATTTAACAGAAATGGAGTCAAGGGGAGATTTCACATGCTAGTTCACCTGGAGAGATTTATTCCTCACTTTTCAAGAGATATTACTGAAAAAAAGAAATCAAAACAGTAGAATGATAGGTGTTTTTTAAATTCCTATTTTTATTGTCAGTAAGGCAAAGAAATTCTCAGCACATACCTAACAGAGACTATTGAAACTGCGTAAAAAAACCCAAGTCATTGAATTATGACAACTCTACTACAATATCCAGGCAAATATTTCTTCTACCATACTCAGAATTACTATGCAATTGATAGTGTTGGCATGTTCATAGCTACAATCTGACACCACACTTTTTCAATATGCTCAGGTTACTTAATCTCATCACGTAGGGACACAAACTACAGTGATACTACTGAAATGCTATTGCTACATAACTGAAGATTCTGCAGCACCTGCAAAATTATCTTACCACAAAACCCCACGAACACATGTTAGTAGAAATAATGGAATACTAGAGGAAAATAAGAGAGGTATGGAAATATCAGTAAATCCAAAATTCTTGTGAGAAAATCCAAAATTCAGGGACAGTTTCATTATAAGAATATATAATTTTTACTCTTAAAACACATGGAGAAGGTTAGCACTAAAACAGTACCAATCATCTGTGGAAGATACATTTCCATTCACCTTCTTAACCTTTCAGTTGGGAGGCCTGGGTGTTGTAAACAAAGGATAAAGTCACCTGTCCTTCTCTAATTCAGAAGTTTCCTAGCTGTATTGAATCAAAAAGGCACAGCTGTGGAATTAGAGCTTTTCCCATAAACCTAAATGCATATAATGTGTTTGAGAATTTTTTTGGAAAATGAAACACATGAAAAACATTCAATTCTGAAAGCCAATAAATTGGTATTAATTATTCAATCAGTTTTTTGGATTCCTGATACTGGAACTGTAACACATCAAGAGTAGTAATACTAAATTTATTATTAACAAAAAAAAAAAAAAGAAAAAAAGGAAAAAAAAAGAAGCAGATAAACTCTTCAGTTGATTTGTTATGATTTAGTTACTCCACAGCCTCCACAGTTTTCATTGCCTCACAACTAGAGAATTATAAGTGCACGCAGAACTGACCTGAGCTACAACACTGGGGCTCAGGGGCCCAGTGTCTGTTAGGCAGGACTTAAGGCACATCCACTACCACATCTTTGCAATGTCCCAAGGACAGTACATTTCATGCAGAGAGAGAGATTTGCTATGAGTGCTGTAGCTCAGGAGAATCTGAGAAATACGCATTGCAAGAAATCAAGAGAAGAGAGAGTGAAAGCACATCATTTAGAAAACAGCTTGACTGAGCAAGTAAGTCTGATTACCTGCACTGTGCAACTATTGTCATGACGGCTCAACGGGGAGCACGTTCATTTGTCACTTCCACCTACCATATCTCAAGACATACAAGTATTACATTGAATGCATCCCTCAGCAGTTGGCTTGCAGCCCGCTTTCTGGCACGTCTCAAATCCTTAAATAAACGCTAAGGACTATGCTCACTTCTCTCCATCACCCTATTTCTAACCTCTTTCAAAGTGTCTGCACACCAGCTTTAGCTCACTGGCTTTGCGTTTTCCCAGGTTACTCTCCATTACAGGTATTTGCGCTTGAAATAGGTGAGAGTGCTCCTCCCGAGGCTCCACGGCCTGCGGGACCCTGCCAGGGCCGGGGTGCTCCCAGAGGGGCATGACCCAGAGCGGGTCAGGGTGGTATAAGGAGAGGGAGAGGTGGAGCGGGGTAGGGTGGTGTAGGCAGAGCGGGACAAGGTGTTGTTGTAGGAGCGGGACAAGGAGCTGTATGGAGGGCGTGTGAGGGTGCCGTAGGCGGCGCGGGTGGATGAGGAGTAGCCTGAACGCCCGGGAGCCCACGTGGAGTGGGAGCCCAAGCGAGTGGTGGTGTCACAGGAGGGGCCCCACTGAGAGCCACACAATGAGCGAGACCCCTGTGTGCCCACAAACCGGGAGATGGAACGAGAGGTAGGGGCACAGAGGGAGTGGGCCGTGACAGCTGACAGGGGCCGTGGGGATGGGGGGCACGGGAGGCAGGCTGCTGCCGATGACTCCAAGGGTTGAGCTGCAGGAGAGCTGGCAGGGCGGGCTCCCACGGCCCCCAGAGAGGCAGAGGTAGGGGAGCACAGCGAGTGGGCTGCGGGGGGCCCTACTGGGCGTGGGGCCGGAGAGCACAGTGAGTGGGCTGCTGGGGGTCCCACGGGACGAGGGGCTGGGGAGCTCCCCATCTGCAGCCCTGTTGGGGTGGTGCTATGGTCAGCAGCGCGGGGCACCGGGGAAGCCACTGGGCAGGGGCTTGGGGAGCACACACTGCGGGCTACCGGAGCACTCAGGGGTTGGGAGGCCAGGGTGGCCATTGGGCCACATGGAGGCTGGGTGGTGGGAGAGGGTGTGGAGCCACAGACAACGTGCGAGATGGAAGCACCAGGCACTGAAAGGGGTGCTGCAGGTGGCATGGGACTGCCAATGGTGTGGACTACTGGAGAGCACATAGAGTAGGATGGTGGAGCAGACATATGGGTAGGGACTGCCTGGGTTGCCACAGCAGGACTGGGGCCAGCCATGAAGTGGGTCAACAATGCACTCACCGCATTATTCGCGGGGACAGAGACAGAATAGGACATCGGCCCCCCTCCAGCTCCAGGCAAGTGCGTGGGAGCAGGACCTGTCTCAAACATCACGTGAGGCATAGGAGTACACACAGAGTTGGATGTTGGGGCAGGCACGGAGCCATACATGGATGAAGGCATTGGAGTACACGTAGCAGGAGGCACAGTCTCGCATATGACACGGAAGCCAGGATCACATCCCATCTCAAAACCAGAATTGATGCTTGGATTGAATCCTTGGTTGCAGATGGAGTTGCATAAGGGATGGCCTGCAGGGAGGTACACGAAGTCGTACACAGGCTGGCCCCCTGCACTGCAGTTTGGGTTGCACACTGGGATACATATATATTCACACATGGAGTTGAACGCAGGGTCTGCCACAGGGACAGGCCCAGAGCCATTCATGGGGACAGAGCCGTTCTCACACACTGGGACTGACCCATTCTGGCTGACAGGTAGGACACCGTTCTGGCCTGCAGAGCAACACACTTCAGCCTTGGCACATCCCTTGCAGTAGGCAAACTTGTGGCATCCAAAGTTGGCCAGGAGCCGGTGGCTGCCAAGCCTGTAAGGTGTGAACTCCACAACGGTCCGTGCTTGTTGGTTGGATGCCAACGTTCCCAAACTGGAGCAACAGAAGGAAAAGAATTAGGACCCTGGGTAGCTCAGAGACCCGAAGCACTACAAGATGAGCACACAAAACTGGGTTTGATTTGCTACAACAGTTTTAGAGACCAAGTGTTTTGATGACTTTTTATTCTTGACTTCCTCCAAAAAAACCCACATTCTTTGTTTTGGAAAGTGTGGTAAAAACTTCTGTCCCAAGAGAAAATTTAGAAAACTCCTGTAGTCAATTCTGTAACTGGAACTGGAAAATAATTTGTGATATTGTCTTGAATTCTTCAAAAATGTAGTGCCCTTCTGCCTCAAAGATGTATTTACTGCTTCCCATTTCCAGCAGTCTAAGTTTGATTGGGCAGCTTTTTGGAATTGACTTCATTATTATTCAGTGAGAACAATTCCTAATTGCTTCCTCTCAAAACTAGTCATACTTTTGTCAGTTCTCCTTGTCACAAAGAGCAGCAATGCATATTAATGAACAGCTACTTTTCCTAGGAAAACTAACTGAAAGTTTCCAGTTTCCTGTGATTAACATTATGAGTTTAGAATGCATATTGCTATTTCTCACTGTCATTCTCTAATTGTTCCTATATGTGGTGCCAGTTCATGAATATTTAGAGGAATTATATTAAAAGTCAATAGGACTGTAAAGGGGCTCAGTTAGCACTTCTTGTAAAGACAAGAGTGAATTCCCTTTCAGACAGGAATTTGATATATCTACTTAAATTAAATCTTGAGAAAAATGAAGCAGCAGTGTATCTGCCAGCTTTAAATGATCCATCAGTTTCAAGAGGAGTAAGGCTTTTAATGGAGTCTCAGACTAATAAAGGACAAAAAGTCCTGTTCGGATGTTAAACACCAAAAAATCAGAACTAATGTCTTCTTCGAAATCTGCTATGATCTTACACACCTTAGTCACCCCCCAATATTATCCCCATTTAAATAACTGATGATCTTACTCAATTGTCACTGGCTCTTTGAATAAACCACAGCCTTCTAATGTCATTACACAGTTCTTCATATCTTCTTGGAGAGGATTGCAGAAGGAGATCTCTGCAGTACATGGTACCTTTAGTCTGGGCTGGCTCAGTAGCTAGTCAGAAAATAAACACATTTTTTGTTTTGTAACCCTTAGAAAATTAACACTGAAGTAAATAAATGTAAGGAATAAAAAAAAAAGGTGTTATTCATACATGTTTCTCTCTGATTTACTTCTATGATCTCTATAATTTAAGACAACTGTCATACTTTAAAAATCATATTGATCTTGTTAAAATAAAACATATAGTAAAAAAAAAGAAAAATGTGAAGTATTTCAAGATCGTTGTCCTTGTACCTAGGAGATAGCCAACAAGAATCCTTAAGTCTGATCCTTAGATCACAAATTCCATAATTGGAGTTCTTTACCTTTACAATAACAGGTGGTCTGTTGATCACGATGTCCCTGCTCACCATCAGAACTTCTCCACACTCTGGGTCTGAGACAGCAACTACTTTCATAATGTTGTGATCACACAGGTAAGGTCCATATTGACTATACGATATACACAGCGGAATTTTTTTTACTGTAAAACAAATTAATTTTTTTACAAGGAGATTAGTTTATTATTATTATTATTATTATTATTATTATTATTATTATTATTATTATTATTATTATTATTACTACTACTACTACTACTCAAAATTTGGAAACTTTCATTCCAGTGCAATCTTCAAGTAATAATTCAAACGTAGGCAAATTAAAGCTTAGTAAAATAGAATTTTAATGTCAGTGTGAAATTTTGTCTTATAATGATGTGGTTTAACTAAAAGTATCTTATTTTTTCCAGAAAAAAATATATTAACCATGGAAACCGGTGTTTATGTTCTGCTACACCTTTGCGCTTCCCAACATATGGTATGTCTAGGTGCTCTAAGCGAGTCTTTTACACTGGCTAATATCTTCTGGCCAAAGAAAATAATGCTTTTCTGAAAAAAACCTGCAACTTAATCTTTGTATTGAGTATAGAGATCAGAATTGAAATTTTATTGGAAACAATTTTTTAAAGAATCTGTAAGATATGAGAAATAAAGGAAAGACTACAGTGTGCCTGTCACTATACATGTAGTATTGACGCTGTGTTAATTTTTGAGTGATCACCCTACAGGGAATTCAGCTGTCAGTATTTAACACTGTATACATTTCACTTCCCTTCACTTCACCTCTATTAAGAAGTCTCCACAAATCCTAAATCAGCAATCTCCTGAAAAAAATAGGGTATGAGACAATTTCACCTTCTTACCTTCTCTTGGACCCAGTGTGACATTCACACTGTCTTTCCAAAACTGATCCATTGGGCAACCACTATAGGTTATAATTTGTGCGCACAAATTAAACTTCAGGGTTTTGTTTTTATTACGCAAATTTTCAAGCAGCCAGTGCAGCTGGACATCTTCACCATACATTGGGCAGTTAGCCATCTTTAACCTCATGTTGATACCAGAGTCACTCAAAAATGGGTTTTTCAGAGATGATAACTCTCTGTCAATATGACAGTTGGAAGCATTACAGTACCCTGGGTGAATTCTTCTGTAAGCCCGGTAATAGGCTTCTTTGTTTTTCACAGAACCTGTTGAAGGAGACATGATAATGAATCTGCTGGAGGTACATGAAGCCTATTATTATTCTACCCAAATAATAAAGATAATTAAATTTATTGCTGCTTCTTCTTGGAACCTAAAATACCCAGTTGGTGTAGCACAAAGCCACCAGATAATGAAACACGAGATACAGCAGTCTGAATGCACAGAAGAAAATAAATGTCTCATGAAATAAAAGTTTAAAAAAATTATTTTACTTTTAAGTAGTTAAATTTAAAGATGGTCATGTAAATCTTAAAATGTATGGTTAGTAAAACTAAAAAGATAATTCTTTCTAAGGATAAGGGTGAATATGAAATCCTACCAGGTCTCCCAAAAGGCAAAATACACCATTAAAAAAAAGAAATTATCACTTGTTTTCTTTTTTGTTCCTATTAAAAAGAAAACAAAATAAAAACATGCAAACACATAAAAAACACACACTAAAAAATCCCCAACCAAGTAACCAAAAAAAAAAAAAGAAGAACCCCACAGAGCCTGCAATTGTACAATCAGCTGTGATCCACCCTTCATTCCTTTAGGCAATTCTGCCTATTGAAATCTTCCTTTCTACTGGAATATGAATATCAGTAATCCATAGCGCAAAGTAAGAACAGCAGAATATTTTAATAATATATGAATTTAGTAAGTAGGCATATTTTCTGACAGACCTTGTACAAGAAGCAACAAGTAAGACATTAATCCTAGGTTTAGAAGAATTTGTGGGGTTTTTTTAGATTCTCTCAAGTCTGGTAATATTTTAAACTACTGTACAGGTGAGACAAAAACATGTACATATGAATTGTGTTATTCAAAGGGCTGGAAGGCATGTCCTTAGAGCAGCTAAGGACTTAGGGTTTGTCTAGTTTGGAGAAAAGGAGACTGAGGGCTGATCTCATTGTCCTCTGCAGCTTCCTGATAAGGAGAAGTGGAAAGGAAGGTGCTGAGCTCTTTATCCCAGTGTCCAGTGACAGGAAGTATGGGAATGGTTTAAAAACATAGCAGGAAAAGTTTAGACTACACATTAAGAAGTATTTCTTTATTGAGATGTTGGTCAAACACTAAAACAGACTTCCTAGAGGGGTGAGTTGTGTCCCATGATTGTCAGCACCTTAAAAAGAGGCATATAGACAATGCCCTTAATAGTATGTTTTAATTTTTAGTCAGTCCTGAAGTGTGAGGCAGTTGGATGAGATGATCGCTGTAGGTCCTTCCAACTGAAACATCCTATCCTATCCTACCCTATCCTATAATATCCTAAATGCATCTAATTACTATGTGCTTTGAATCATCTAAACACATTTAAGTTTAAGAATCAAGATCTTTGAACAGAAAAGAACCTTCCTCCTTCTCAAAAAAAGAAAAAAAGACAATTTCAGATTATTCTACACATTTTAACACAGGAGAAATTACATTGATATTTTTATATGATTAGCATATAAAATTCCCTCTAACCCATTTAATATACTTTCATCATACCTAGTTCATACTTGTAAGCTCCAGTGATATCTTCAAATTGCTCACTGCCAATACTCTTGGTGATTAGACGCTGTCCACATGGCCAAGTGTCACAGAAAAATTTTGTTCTTTTGCCATTGTTTTGGGAAAGCCAGCCAACATAGTTCGAATTTACTCGAGAAAACATATGATGACCATCATAATCCAAGTCCAGTTCCCCTTCCCTGATGCTTCGAACCCACGTAGGACCACTGCAAGCTGAACCTAAGCCACAGAACAAAAGTGTTATAACACATTGTAACCTGAGTAGAGAAACTCAACGACATAACATGAGGAAAACGATAACAACTATGGTAAACAGTCACCTCTGCCAGTTTCCAAGGGGGTTGGATCTAGACACTGCCAATCACCACAACATTGATTTATGTCTCTGCGAGCCATCCAAGATTCATTCCAGCAGTGATATCGCCTGTAGGATGAAGGAAGACATTTCTTGGATTATCATGTTTAATGCCTTACAATAGAGAAGAACCATACCAGAAATAATATTTTAATCAACAGAAGTCTTTCTATGTCTTAACACTGTTAATGATGTTTGGGGATAGGAGTGGTTTTGTTTGCTCAGACTGGAAATTTGCTTCAGAACCCCACAGACCTGACTGTAAAATGTGCTTCTTTTAGTTGATAACATACCAACACAGTTCTTTTGTTTAAACAGTTTCTTTTCCTAACGCTTTCCTCCTGACTCTTTAGATTAAAATCATATACTTAGTTATATTTTTAATAGCTTAACAAAATATAAACCCTTAAGTATTTTATGCTAAAATCGGATCCTCATTACCCTAATATTTCAGTTTGACCTCATCTTTTTGACATATGATATGGCAGAAAATTCATTAAAAGGTCTCACAGATGAGATTTGGACACAAAAAAAATTTCCCATGATCTACCTCATACTTTTACAGCTACTAAGTTTGATATTATATTTCAGCTGAGAATAAACAGCCAGCATGGATTCTCACAAGAAGCTTTGCTTTTTTCTTTTCTGAAAATATACATTAAGTGGACTGCGTCTTTAGTAATTTCAAGTTTTTGAAATGTATTATTAGAAAGCTGAACAGCCTTACTACACCAGAGAAAGAGAGAAACCAAAGAGATATGTTGATCTGCTAGATATACCAGTTTTTCTATCATTAAATTTTTTTAAAAGAGCAAAAGAGCTTTATATTTTTCTTATTTACCATAGCTTGTCTTTGCCACACAGGTTTTTGCCAGTACAGTCAAAAATCTCATTGATACCAAGGGGATTCTCAGTTGAGCATGGAAAACAGAAATTCGTTACAACACGGCTTGGAATTCCCAAACACCTCATCACTGAAAGAAAAAAAATATGATTGAGTCATTATAAATCACAATTAGTTAGGCAAATCCTTCACTCATTTTATAAATAATTATTGTATATCCTACTTTGCAATTATAGAAACAGAATGGATTAGGGGCAGCATTTAGGATGCAGTGATTCTGTCTTCAAAACTTGTTTTTAGTTCTTGCAAAGTAGTCTGAAAAAAGCCTAGCAAAAAGAAACGGCTTGTTACTCTTCCAACTTAAAAAAAAAACAACCAACCAAAAAAAACCCAAAACAAAACAAACAAACAAACAAAACAAAACAAACAAACAAAAAGCCCAAACAAAACCCAAACCAGATCTGTTTTAAGTTCAGAAATCATTAACCTGATTCTGCATTAACAGAACACCATTTTTTTCTTGTAAACAATGTGGTACAAATCTATGGGATTTCAATTTATCTGTCTTCAATGTACAAGCTGGTTCAGTAAATAAATGGTATAATTTTGGAATTCAAATCTTTTGCCTGTACTGTTTAATCCGCTATTATTCTTTGGAGTAAAAGTAGAAAATAGCCTGATGCTTTTGTGTTTTGGAGAAGACATCGTTAGAGAACTTCTTCCTGTTCATAACTTAGTGTTTTTCTCATCTTTCAAACTTCACCCAAAGCATAAATTTTGGCTCCATGGTGGTAGTTGGACTAGATGACCTTTAAAGGTCTCTTTCAACTCCAACTATTCTATGATTCAAGATGCTACATTTGCTCTGTGTTTTAATAAAAGTTTCAGTATTGATAACTGCATAGTATAAAGGTCATAGAAAAGACAGAACTGCTTTTCTTGTTCTTCAGCCTGTATAGGAAAGCAATAGGTGGATAATAAACACTATATTAGGAGCATGATAAAAATATTCGATTTATTTTCCCAGTAAAATGCTTAGGAGTAATATTCTTCAAGTAGTTTTTAGAGTCAGAGGTTTTTGATCCTTGTTTTCTCTCCTCTGTTTTGATTAAACTAGATATGGGCAGACTGAAACATCATACCTGTGCACATTACTGAAGCAAGAGACCCACAGTACCCATATCTGACAGGCCTGCATCTGCCATTGTACCACTGCTGAAGAATAGGGATACTTCCATTCCAGGAAAATGGCTTTGTTCCTTTCAGGTAATCATTGTTTTCTGGAATCTTCATGATACTGTTAGTGGTATGGCTGCTTATCTAGAAAGAGAAAAGAAAAACAATCTTTTCAAAGAGCTGACTACATCTTCAGATCCTAAGCATGCCTCAAAATCATCAGAGATTAGTGTCACAAATTTATATTTCTTGTGAATCTGAGCACAGATTACAGTGCAGTTTGTCCTTCCATAATATAATGAAGCATGACCTGATGTATTCAAAGGTCTCACACCACTAGAGGTCTTACCATATGATTTACCACCATGCTAACATGCACAGGATCATTGCGCCAACAGTGGTCACGATCAGAGCCATGATGGTAACTTGCACCCATATCTAAGATCTTCAAGCAGATATCCAGTATCCCATCTTCAAACTGAGAAAAGAGAGGTTAACATAGGCATCGTAGTATTATGTCATTGATAAATTATCTTTCTTGTCAATAATCCAGTCTTTCTACTTATATGAGTTGCTCTCTCTCTCCTTCTGCCCTTTCATTTCTTTTTTTGTTTTGTTTTTTTTTCTGTTGTTTTTCTTTTTTTTAAGTCAAGCACAGCTCCTAGTGGTCTGAATGGTTTTGTCTATCTGCCCAAAGGAAAACAAAAGGGAAAAATACGTCATTTTTACTTATTTTTTGATCACTTGAATAATTTTCCTTTAGAAGCACAATATTTGTTTCACCTGTTCCCTGAACATTCTGCAGTTTCCTTAATTTTACTACAGAAAACTTCCTTCCAATTACTTGGGCTACAATGAGATTTTCAGACATTTTGTTTTATGTATGCATAGGATGGACTGATCCTAAAAACCTTTTCACTACAAATATAGTATATGTTTCTGAAAAAATACAGATAATCCATCACTTATCAGTATATGGATGACATCTATTTCTGAACAAGTCTTCAAAAAGTACCTGTCCAAAGTGCCATGGTCGAGAAGTAATATGCTTGTGAACTCCTTCATACAGTATTCCATGCTCATTCAGAACATATTCTTCTCTATGGGCCTGATTGTCCATATATACAGGGTCATCTGGAAAAAATGCAGAGCTATAATTCAGACAAAACATGCGTCTCTAGCACTTCTGTATCTTCTGCTTCATTGGATCCCTCTTTCTATTCCTACCAATTTTTGATTTTTACTTTTAAGCATGTACAAGGTTGAGGGCTCTTTAAACGTTCACAGATAATTCATTCCTACTTACAGCTAGATACTATCTTTATTAAGTCTCTCCCTGCTGCAGTACACCCTAATGGAAGAGCTTGCAATTTATCTTCACACTAAGCTGTTCTACAAGTCAAACACTGAACATGTAGAGTTGTGTAGCTCATTTTGATTAAATCAGCACAGACAATGTGAATATTTGTCATGTAATGATTTTGAAAAGGTCCTACAGAGTCCAGAATTGCTTGTTACCAGAGCCAGATCTACAGAATTTAATTTGTATTTGTGCTATGTTATTTCACGCTGATAACACAGAATTCACAAAATTACAAAATGGTTGAGTTTGGAAGGGACTTCTGGAGGTCATCTGGCCCAACTTCCAGCCAGTTTCCCAGGAAAACAGCATTTGAATATCTCCAAGGATGGAGACTCCAAAATTTCTCTGGGCAATCAGTGCCAGTGCTCAGTCACCCTCACAGTAAAAATGTGTTTCCTGATGAATAGAGAAAATTTCCTGTATTTCAATTTGTCCCCAGTGCTTTTTATCCTGTCAAGATATTGTAAAAAATTGCAGGAAAACATTCCACCTCACCCCTACCACCATTAAGAAAACGAATAAAAACACTGGCTTGAGACAATCTTGAACTTGGAAGAAAAAAAAAAATAATAAAAAAGCAAAACAAAAAACAAACAAACAAAAAACCCAAAAAAACCCCAAACAAACAAACAAAACAAAACAAAAAACCCCACCAAAATTCCTCCCTGTTTCTTATTATTTCTGTGACTCCATGCTTTACTTACCAGCTAAACAATAAATATGTTCAACATTTTTACTCATCACTAGCAATTTCCTTAAAACTATCTGATAATCACTAGAGTCCTTACCTGCACACCAAGGGTTAAAAAGGACATAAAAATCTCCAAGACATCGCTGATATGTGTGACCACAAGATGTGATTTGCATATTGAGAATATAACGGCCAATGCAGACATTAGAGGGAGGAAACACGCTGATACTGATGCATTTTGGCTGATGAATTTTGTAGGAAGCACTCCAGCAGGTTTGATCTAGACATCTGCCCATTGGGAAGGTGCGTTTTGTCTCATTTGATTCACAGGGTCTGAGGCCTTTTCAGGAAAATAAAAACAACTTCCATCAGACTAAACAAAGTACATGTAAAAGGCTAGTAATTTGCTTAGCCATCATTTGCAAGGCGAAGCTCCCAAGGGTGGATTTCTTTTTCATTTGTCACTTCTGTAGCAGAGTGAGAAAACTTTACATATTAGAAGAACTGCCTGGTTTAGGGGAAGGCAGTCTCTTCACATGGAAGATGAATGAGTAGATAATAGTTGTCACTGAAGATTATGGGAAATATTACAAACCAGCTAAGAGCTATGAAAGACTACAAAGTGTTTGGGAGTGACTACCTGTCTCCACGGTGAAAACAGCCTGGTCCATGGAGTCATCCCATTCCCGATTTTGGAAATGGGCATAAAAACTGAAGGCTTGCCCTCTCCTTATTATCTGTCTGTCAGTTCCGAAGAAATGGGTATTATGTATTTGACAGTTGGAAGGACAGTTCAAGTCGACATCTCCCAGCTCAATGACTGCAGGACAGAGAAAGGAACACAAAGGAAAAAAACCCACATAATTAAGTTCCCATCTTTGTCTGTGGTTAAGCTTAGGTGGAAGAGGAGATAATGATTAAACACAGAGATAATTCTTTCAAAAAATTCATTCAAGACTTCATTCAAAATTCAGCAACTCTGAAATTGAGACATAAAAGTACCCTTACAAGTTCACCACTTTCCTAGCTTGAAGGTGAAAACTTGTCTAACTCTTTGATTTTTAAAGCTGTGCTACAAGTTTCACTTCTTTTATATAGTGCCTGCTTGTATTATAAATATTTGATGTTGAGGGATGATATTAGTATCTCTATTTGAAAAATTGATTTTGCATAGTAATATACTCTCCACATTACAACACACTGTGTACAGATAGTTACTTTTCAACAACAGCAAGACACCAAATGTTTTGCATGTTATCATTTGATAAGGTTCTTTATACAAGAAGTACAATAATAAAGTAAATAGAATAATTTAAAGACTTGATTACAAATGTAGGTATTTGACAGTGGCACTCTAAATGATTTATGAAAAAAATAGATACATATAAATATCTACACAAAATTGTAAATAATGTTAAATATCCATGCAAATGTCTCAGTCTGCACTCCCAAAGTCATAAAAACTTTGCAGATCTCTTTGAGGAACCTAATGCAGAACAAAATATTCACAAATTGTGACATTTAAAAAATGCTGACAGTCTACCCCAAGTGCTATGATTAGCTTGACAAAAATCTTGGCTGATTCCCCCTTAGGCATTCTGCTTGCATATCAGTCATTTCATAGGAGTAATTATGACACTGGTGCCAGAAGGATGGGTGGTAACATTCATCTTTGCTTATTTGCATACAACTTTTTATTTTCAAAAGTGCTTCACTGTAATTGAAGACAATGGGAGCCACAGATTCTCAGCAGTTTTGGAAATTGGGCTTACTGAGTCTTGGGCTTACAAAGTCTTGTATATTATTATAATTCTAAAGGATTAAGTTTGGTCCTGCTAAGCCTACAGAAAAATCTAACAATGCAACTTCTCTAACTTTTTGGCACCAAGTTGAATACTGAGTCAGTGTTTGAGGGAAACTAATTTTTCCTAGAACAAAAGGTGTATCCACATAAAAGGAGATTCATAGTGAAGCCCATGGGACCAGGACACTTTGAACACAAAACCCTGGAGTTTCCCAGGATCACATCCCGAATCAAATAATAATTAAAATTAATAGAGAGGGGAGGGTGAGTAGGAAAGGGGGGAAAAAAAAGAAAAAGAAGCACAGTTTTTTCTGATTTGTTGCCTTGAATAAAAATATCTCATGTGGTGATGAATTGGTCATTAAACTCTCCAACAGAGATCAGCAACAAATGCAGACCTGGGTATCACCCATGTCAAAAACATGAATATTAGCAACAACAACCAAAAAATACAGCAATGGACTACATCATTATTGCTCATGAATACATCATATCTGCTGACAAGAAAGAGCAAAAGAATTGAACTGAAAATCTCATATCTTAATGAGAGTTGTCCACCATAACATAAAGTGGTCTGGCAAAACAGAAAGTGCTTATGGCACACACGACGAATTCCTGTGGATAAGAGCACTGAAAGAACTTGATCCTTTCCTGGCCTCTGGAGGCATTTGTAAACCAAGACAACTACTCTTCATCCACTCATTAATCCAGCTGAACCGGAACATCAGGGAGTGGAGATATTACATCTTTCCCAAGCAAGCTCTCTAAAATCAGCCCACAGTTTACTTATCAGATTTAAGTATCACAACTGGATCACAAAGGAGCTAGTGATTGGTTTCTTAAGCAAAGGCAGCTCAGAAAAAAATATTCAAGGCAATTCAATTTCACATCTCTCACTGGTTTTCTGCCTCTGGTAGAAACCCAACTGTCACTACCACTCACTGAGTTTTCTCTAACAATTCACATTTTGCCTTCATTCAGGACAGGTATTCATTGTGAAATAATTTCTTCTAGCATGAGAATACTGAAAACTAGTACTTTCTATGTTGGAAACAAAATTCTTTTCCATGCTATATCTTGTTCTCAAAATTGTTGCTTCACCAAATCTCCATAGCTCTATTTTCCTTTATAAAAGTTTCTTTCAAAAGTTTTTTTTTCCTTTCTCACTGACTCCAAAAGAGAACATTCAAACATACGAGTAATCCCTAGACTTGATGCCATATAAAAAAATATGTGCAGTTTTTTATGTCTGTACATCTGATCATTTAATTATTTATGCTTTCAGTCGTGACTCAAAGGATAGTAAAGTTTCAAGACACTCACCTTCCATTTTTCTTCTACATGTACTATTATCTGAGCACAGTACT
Source organism: Lepidothrix coronata (assembly GCF_001604755.1). Classification (NCBI taxonomy): domain Eukaryota; kingdom Metazoa; phylum Chordata; class Aves; order Passeriformes; family Pipridae; genus Lepidothrix; species Lepidothrix coronata. The sequence continues at coordinate 3,368,745 of NW_016690255.1, read as the reverse complement.
GGTGGAGGTGCTGGTCCTCAGCAAGATGCACTGCAAGGTCTGACAGATCTCCTCTGCAAACCAACCTAATTTCCTCTCAGTAACATTTATATTCAGAACTAAGAGGCTGTCACACATGTTGCATCAACAAAATACCAGTTTAAAAGAGGCCCCACCCATGTGTCTACTGATGCTCATAAATGATTCATTTTAACTTCCAGCATTATTAGGGCGAGTCCTGTGGCTGGCTGAAGGGAGGGAAAGATCTTGGTACCTCACCTATAGCATAGTACTCTCAATGTCCTACAACTTGCCTTGTCTCAAAAATATTTTAAGACCAAGATGAATCTAAACGCATTTTAGAGTAAGTCATTATTTTTAGCCATCCAAAGTTCCCATAAATCCCAACATCTACTTCTCCCTTCTGGTTAGACATCTTCAGACACCTAGAGAGAAACAATAAAGAACACTAGACTTAAGCTGAATTTCTGCTCTCAGAATATGGTCCAGAGTGGACATTTTTATTATATAATATAAGCAGAAAGCTCAGCTTTCAGAAAGTCTGCATAGCGTTCCCTCTGAGTGAAGGTTGGAGCAAAATTATCAGTTACGAACTTTTCCAGCCGAATTGTAAAATATACAGAGGGTATGCACTAAGTGTTTTTGAAGTTGATGGTAAAATGTAATATAAAAATTACATAAATAATTTATACTTTCTGAGTATTTATTTTCTAGCACACAGTTTTGCAGCTTCTTAGCTTACTCCACCTCCCTTCCCCTGAATTTATGAAAACCATATTCAATATTTTCTGTGAACAAAAAACATTTAAATATTTTGGCACAAAGATTGCACTTTTATTTAGGTTCCAGGCATATTTAATAAAATAAAACAACACAACCACAACAGTGTTTTCTTTGCACACTCAGTGACGAGGACATTGGCCTGTAAATAGTTGACTCAGATTGAAATTTCTTCTGGCAAAATCAGAATGAACACGTGCTACAGTTTGCTCTTATCCTTCTTATTCCTCTATGCCAAGCTTTACTGCATAAGATACCATTTAAATTCCCCAAAGTTATTCTGTTTTGGATTAAAGAAACCAAAACCAAAACCGAACCAAACCCAAAAACAAACAAAAAAAACCCCAACAACCCAACCCAACCTTGAAAAAAAACCAAACCAAAAACCCAACCAACCAAAAAAAAAACCCTCAAAAACACCCCACCAAAAAACAAGAGAAACCAAACAAGCTTAGAACCAAAAAATCATTCATTGATATAGAAAGATTCAGACACAATGACTGAAGTTCAGGGATTTGCGTAACTGTCTGGATGCTAGACAGTGCTTTAAGAAATCATGAAATGAAACAGCTTAACTAACATTGAAATAACTTAGTAAGCGTAACTTAACAACTCAAGTATTGTGAAATAACTTCACAGAAATTAAAGCAAAGAAAAAATCAGCACATGTGTTTGGAAGAGAGTGATTAAAGATTTGTAGGATGCATATGAAAGTGAATATAATATTCAATGTGCTCATATTTTGAAAATTGTAAACATTTTGCTAGTCAGCAGGCAGACGTGAAAAAGTGTGAATCCTAAGAATTTCATCTATCTGAAATCTTTTTTCTTAGTATTTGCCATTTCACTATTAAAATTCCACTCATTCAAAAATGAAAATTTAAAACAAATACTTTTTCATAAGAAACAATTTAGTTGCCATACAGACATAATCAAGTTTCAGTCAACCTTCAAAATGGAAATGGTTGTGGTCAAGTCAGCCATCAGAGACCTGCCTACAAACAGGTGTGCACGCTGATATCCACAGACCAGAACAGAAAAGTTCCGAAGTTGGTCACAGTTTCCAAGAACACATTAAAATCCTCTCAAAGATGTTTAGTTCAATCTTCTGGCTAAAATATCTTGGTAAAGGAAAGCCTGTGACAAATACAAGAACACAAATAAGCATCAGTAAGTGACTGCACCTGTGTGTTCAAAGAGACTTAATTAAGAGTGTAAAATAATAAAGACCTGAATCAGGAGCAGAACACTTTCTGTATGTATATGAGTCACTAGCCTTAGTAAGTATGCTTGCTTAGGTCCTTGAAGCTGCTTTGGTGCCTATCTGTCTCTGCAGGATCATTATATAGATGCCCAGCCCCAAAGCAAAGCCTCCCAGATCCCCAAGTTCCTGCCTATCAGTTTTTGCCGAGCCATCCAATTGCTGCTGCCAGCTCACAGCTATCAGACTGGTTGGTCCTCTACTCAAGCCCAAGTCACATGTACCTAAAGTAAGAATCTTTAACAAGGTAGAAAATCATAGCATACTAGCTCTCTTGGTGCACTCAGTCTATTCTTACCCCTCTTGTCTACTAAGCCCTGCATCATATCAGTTGGATTCAGGGTGTCCATTCAACAGGGCCACCACCAAAGAGGCACAGGAGACTGAGCACAGACAGGAAATGGAGATAATGATTCAAAGAAAGGTTTTGCCTCTCAGCTTATGGCCTCTCTAAATAACTGATGCATCCCAATTGCTGACCTCCAAGGCAGGTTGCTGCCATCTATCCAAAGTGTCTCCTCCTGGATAAAAACAGCTGTCTGACAGCGAGGTGTGCCAAGCTGAGGTTAATAGTTAGTCCCTTGGCCCCAGCTGAGGGCTCTTTCCCCTCTGCCTCTGTGTTTTTCCTTAACACTTTACTCATCGTTCACTCAAGCTATTCACGTTAACTACAGTATCTTACACCTTCATCGTTCCTTTCAGGCCTGATGCAGGCCTGAAAATTCTGCAGGATAGCACAATTATGAGGATCTAGGCACTTCCAGAAATTAAGCCATTTAGGATATTAAGTTCCTTTAAAGACCTTGACTTTGGACTATATAGTGCACACAATAGTATAGATTACATTTATTTTTTACAGTATATTTGTTGGGTTTTTTTTAAATATTACTTACGTTGCAATAGACTGATGTATGATGAGCATTTACAAAGTCAAGTGGTGTGCCTGCTAAGGCTCTGAAATCTCCATAGCTCTCAATTGCCAGTTGAGCCACCAGGACAGGGCAAGGACTGAGGAACAGGGTATTGCAATCACAGAAAGAACATCTGTGAATGGCACTGATGCAGTTCTACTGCATCACTAATACATTTCTGAGCAAAGAGAAGTTTCTGTAATCAAGCATCCATGCAAGGAATCCTTTCAAGGAAAAGGAACTCAAAATGACAGCTTGACAAGGAGAAAAGGAAGGAATCAGAAAATATGTGAATTGAGATTAAAGTGTTTTGGTGAAAGTGTCATCTATTGGAAAGATGAGGTAACTGCAATTCCTAAAAAATATTTTTCAACTTAAACGTGTCAGCAGGCAGCCTTGAAGTTCACTTTTTGCACTTGGTCATATAATTGTATTCCTTTGATCACTGGACCTGGGGTTGATCTTATAGCAATGAGTGATGGAATAAAAAGATACCTGTCAAGGCAGGATATTTGAAATCATTAAGTGGCATCACTATCCGCTCCTGAGAGTTCAGGAATATTCATGTCTAACAAGGAAAGGGGATAAAGAAGAAAAAAATTGGATGCCATAGGTTAACTCTAAAATAAACACATTTGTTAAGAATCCACATCTGACCTTTTGAAGCCTCATATTACAAGGGCTACAGGCTGGCAAACATGAACTCTGTCACAGTACACACCCAAGAGTTTCTTAAAATTCATAAATTTATTTGCAATGAAGGTGCCTTTCATTAAAGAGCCTGAAAGCACTGGCAGCTACTCTGTTAAGTGTAAGCAAGCATTACAACACCATATTTACAGATGAATTAGGACCTAGAAATGCTTCAAATGAAATCTTAAACGAGAAGTCTGTGTCTTTTTAGAAGTACATGGCAGCTTTGTCTTTCTAGAAGCTGAGGAAATTAGTAGCATTAAATAATTATAGGTGGTTTCTGACACAACGAAACCACCAGTCTTCATACAAAGAAACCAAAAACTCCTTCAAGGCAGCTCCCATCCAAGATGGACCATAGGACTTGCTTTGAGTTCTGATGGAGCTACTTGCTCTCCTCTCAGCCTTTTTCTGGGTTTCCATTAATTGTGTAAGCCGGTTTTTTGCTCCATTTAATAAGATGGTTTTTTTCAATATCCACAGCACTGATGAGAAACACACACATCTAGAATGTTGCAGTATATGCAGGATGCAGAAAGGTCAAACAATTATAGGATATGAACCTCATGACAGCAAGCAACATCATTTGTGTTTAAGGCATATTGGCTTCATATAGAATAGAACCTAGACCTGAGTCATACTGTAGGCCTTACTTCTGTACTTCACCTTTGCTCTATAGCACTACTGTAGCATTTTTTTTTTAATTGGCTGTTTTTCTCGTGTACCTTAATAACAGTAGCAACAGTGACTGGGTTAACTTAATAGAATAAAACCATAAACATTACATAAATTTCAATTAGTATGTTACAATAAAAAGAAAAATTTGGCTTGTTTACAAAAAAACCCCAAACAAAACCAAAACCCCAACCCCTTTTCACAAACTGAATCTAGAATTTAAAGCTGAGTAATTTGCCAGGTAACCTATTCCAAGTTCACTTTCCAATGAGCTAGTTCCCAACTATATTTAAAAACGGAAGTGGAATAAGGTAGGACTGCTGTAAATTCAAACCTCAGCTCACTGAGCAGCAACTTTCCCACACAGAGAAACCTATAAATCACCCAGCCTGTGGTTATAACCCACCAGTCTAACTGCCCTAGCAATAGAGCAGATACCATGGATCTTTTACCTGTACAGCCAATGCTAATTGGAAAAGTCTTAGTCTGAGCAGTGGAAGTTGAAAGAATAAAACCAGGAGTGACATTTACTGCGTTGGATGACAGAAGGTTTGAGACACCCTGGAAGAAAGCAAGTTGGCTCCTATTCTGTTCTTTCATTTAAAGCTTCAACTTTTAATGAAGCTTGTTTGCTGTTTGTAAATATCCATTTTCTCCTCTAGTGCTTTATTGTAGTTGTTCATTTAGAATTTTGTTATATAGGGGTAGAGCTCAACATCTTGAGGCACAGGTCTAAAATACAGATCTCCATCCCAGCAAAAAAGTAAGTCTCAGGTGCCACTATTTACAACATAAAAAGCTCTTTTTTTCACCTGGAACTATCTAATGTTAAAAGTAGAGATGAGGAAATATTTGTTCTGACAAAATAGTTCAATACCTGAGTGATGTAATTTTTTCAAGATTTCCAAAATTTTCCATTCATTGCTTATCTTGAACTTAAAAATATGCAGTGATAATTTTTTTTATTTTAAACATTGTGGGTCAACGATACATAAGTTAAAACTACAGGGACACACATAAAATTCTTAGCCCTTTCAGATCTCCGTGGTAGATATCTGACATATACACAACCTCGTATATAAAGAAGACAGAAATGTGTGAGAGTAAGGAAGGAATCATGTATCAGAAATGCAAACCCCCATATTTATTGTTTTTTTTAAACATATACAGACACACAGTTTCTTCAATGAGAAATAGCCTAGTAACTCATTTGTAGGCTCCAGTATCACTTTTTCTTTTTTTCATTTCTTTTTCTTTTTTTTCCTTTCTTTTTCTTTTTTAAGGAAAGAAACAAATACATTTCAACTCATTTGCAAATTATTTTCCTTTTTTAATTTTTTTTAGGTTATCAGGCCTGACAGCTGGTGGTTTCTTGCTCATTCAGGCATAATTAGACAGCAGGTTTGGGCAGACAAACTAACACATTTGCTAGAACACTAGTCAATGATACTGCTCTAATGGTATATGCCTCAGCTTTCAAAATCTTCCCAATAGTAGGGGATTAGCAATTGATTTCAGTGAAACATGGAGCTCTGTTTTCAACAGTATAAACACAGCACAAGACACAGAATGAAAAGTGTCAGAGGGGTAGGGAGCTGGAAGTGCTGGTTCAGATGGAGACAGGCAGTAGCACAAGACAAAGCAATAGCTAGTCTCCCTCTGTGATGGAAGTATTTTTATGTATTTGTTTTAGATGCGTTATAGGCTCCACTGCACTTCCGATTGCTCATCCAATTCAAACTCTGCTCCTGCAACAGAATTTTACCTCTAGTTCGTTATTTTGTCATAAGGGACAGGCAGGTCAACTCAACCACTAATGGCAATGTATGAAAGGAGGTCAAAACATAAGTCAGAACTGGCATGAACACAGCTGATGTCTCTCAGTATAAAGCAGTAAACACTTTCAGCTCCTGTACAAGCATGGCATACAAACATAACTTTAGAATGATGCAGCAAATACTCGCAACTCTTGTACAAACCCAGCCATACAGACACAGGTATAAATGCCAACACATTTCTTTGAGGCCCTTTTCTCCCTTTACTAGAAGTTCCTGAGTCAGTAGGCTTTCTTGGCTTGGTTTCAGATCTCTACCTTTTGGCAAGAAGATCCCTGATGTGTCATTTAGCACCTTAACATATAGTAGCCACAATCACATTTTTAACATGATCATTTCAAAATATTTTATCTTTTCTACAATAGTTTCTGATACACACTTCCATTTATATTTAATAAGTTTTACTAAGCAATATACCCATTAACAAGTTCTGTGAAAGCTATATAGGTGCTACCATCTTCAAAATGGAAAAAAAAATGGAAAAAAGTTTTCATAAGAAACTACCTTAGCTTAATTTAGATTCAATATATAGCTTTTATTCAGTAAGCTGTAGCACACACAGAACAAGTGTTTTGGCAAAACATTGTGTACTTATTCTTGATTCAGTATGAGTTTGTATTATCAAAAGACATCACAGAGTTCAAAAGAAGACTGCTCTTCTGGTTGTTTGTTTTTAGCAGGATGCAGTATATAATGTTATTGTGCTCACCAGACTGAATTTTAAGTAAGTTAATGTACTAAGTTACAACAAGTGTAAAGTGTTAGTCACATCTCACCATGCTTTGTGTTTGTCATGAAAAGTGGCACGGACAACTTGTTTTTGCAACTCTTAATAAAATTCCTTCACATGTAGAAAAAAAAATAGCTTAGGACTGAATGTGCATCCTTTTATACAAAGATGACCACTAATTCAGAAATGATTGGCTTTGTACTGTTCCCCGTTATACATGGGCAACTTCTAATACATCTGAGTAAAGTTTCGTGATGATGAATTTTTCAGATATTGAATTATTTTTAGTAGAAAATCCAGATTAAGATTCTACTTTCAGTTTTTAGTTGTTTAAATACATTCTTAATTGCACAAACTTTCCACATTTCAGCTGATACACAGAAATAAAATCCATGTCACACCTTTATTCTTGGCACTTCACTATCAGAACTTCATTAATGCAGTAAAAAAAGTAGTTCAATGACAACTTAATTGCATCATGCAAATAAGCAGGGAGACATCTACACACCCAGATAGCACATATTTCAAGCAGCACCTTCCAGTTTTTCTAGTCAGCTTTTAAATATGACTGTGTTTTAAGGACGTACTAAAATGCTTTGGGCTGGTTTGCTACCTACAAACATGGATTCTCTCCATGGTGAAGTTACAGTAGCCACAACCTTGATTTGCTGCATTTTAAACTAATCCAGCTGCCTTCAGTAATATCTTGGTCTAATCCTACGCTCAATTATGTTTTAAAGCTTTTTTTTAACATTGAGTTTCTCAGTTTCTGTTCAAAGAAACTGAATATTCACAAGATCTATTGCAAATAATTTTGCTACACTTGGAAATCAATAAGAATATCAAGTCTATTCTTTGCTGGTTTCAAACACCACGCATTAGAGAGTGCCATACAATAATCTGAAATGAGTTCTTTTTCATAAGCACACATCCAGCTGAGCAATAATTACAGTGAAATATGCTGTCATCTTTCCAAAGAATAGTAATTAGGGATATGAGCCTGAATGCCTTGTACACTTATGGAAACATTTTTTCTTTCCAGCTAATGATCATCCAAATAGTAAATCATTAAAAGGAAAATGGCAAAGAGTGTGGGTAGTGATTGTCATCAGCCTTGTGCACAGCTCCAAACTCTGTCATCTTCCTTTGGAAGAGAAAGCATGATGATGCCAAAGTTCAAATTCTTTGAGCTACTTTGGAGAAGAAAATAAGTACAGGTAATTCATCTTGTTATTTTTTTACTGGTAACACTTCAAGACAAATCTCCCATGTTTTCCCCTCTTTATTGAACTAGGAAAACATCTTTATATTAGACAGACTATTCCTATTATGTGGGGCAAAGAGAGTCAAAACCATTTCATGCAAAAAGTAGCAGTGTATCTATGATTACTGTAATAATTCAAAGCAACACCTACGAGCACTGGCATATACCTCTCTGAAACTAACTTAGAATAACCACCAGCTTCCTTTTTTCTAGTCAGACCAAGTTTTACTACTCACATACTAGTGCAAATGGGTTGCCAGGAGGAATGAAAAAGCCCTCCTGGGCTGCATCACCGCTCCATTTCACTGGAAACAGGAATCATTACTGTTATGTACACAGGTAACAAGTACCTAGTGAACAAGAATCTCGAGCTGGTTTTGGTTTAATGTCTCAGCATCAAATAAATATTTAACAAAGTAATTATTACCAACACCTGATATTATTTTTATTATTTTTCAATTAACATTACAAATGCACCTTCTTTGCAGTTTTTCGAGTGATATACACTAGTCTGTTATATGACCAATGCACCAGTAACCATAACATTTTCTTGGGACTTAGGAGAACCAACTTCCAGAGATACAGGAAAAGCTGCTTCAAACCTAGTAGTGAAGGTGTGACTATAACTCTTATCTCCCGAATCATATGTGATCTAATTCTAAAGACCTTACGGCAAAGTTTTCTCCTCTCCACCATTTAGATGAAAAATCACAGTGTTAGTTAAATAAACACCTCCTTTTCCTTTTTCTCTCTAATCTCAAATGCAGCAAACTTCTGTGAATTTCTCCCTCAACGAGTGAGCCCATTCCAATGAAAACCATTTTTCTCATCTAATTTTCAGCTTGTTCAGAAAAATAATTTTTAGAACGTAGGACACAACAGAACAGAAAGAAAACTTGATAAAAAAATTGTGAAGATGACAGGAAAGCAGGAAAGAGAGATTATCATTTAATTAAAAAATGCTTCCCTCTTTTACAAATACTCCGACCAATCTTATTTTTTTTTTTTACAAGAAGTAAATGTCATCAAATCTATTCAAAATTATTCCCCTTCCTAGTATTTGTTTTTCTTCCTCCAAGCAGTAATACATTTCAGGTTTTGCATTTCTTAACCACTATACTGCATACAAACCACAGGCATGTTAAGACACAAAGCAACACTTTACATTTCATCAACCTCACCATGATGAAGCAGGTTTGTACATATTCCCGAAGCATGTTATTGCCCATATTGAAGAAATTCCTAAAGTGTGATGGCTGTTAATCATGCTCAGGATATAAAGAAAAATTAAAACTCATAACCCTCCACAGCAATATAATTTAAACAAACCCCCAGTAAAATATGATAAAAGATAGGACACAAGATTAGAACAATAATGTGTTTGAACATTATGTAAGATTTACAAACACCTTAGTTACAATCTGCATTAAGCACTACAAGCAAGCTAATAACACACAGCTCATGGTTTAATCCCAACACAATAACCAGAGATATATATTTTTTCAGATGTTTGATGTTTGACATACAAAACTGTAATTATAGGGATATTACCATTTAGCTGTGCGTAAGTAATGGCAAACACATTATAAAGGCCTCATGCCCAGAAAGAACAGGCCTAGCAGCACCCCAAACAGCATGTCTATCTAACATTTGTCATTTACCATGGTCAACAAAGCACACTTGCAGAACAGGTTACACATTTGTACTGAAATTCCACTGCTTTCATTACGACATCAAAGAGCTTCCAATCAAGGAAAACATCAGGGCTGATCTGGATCTCAGAGCTGGTTTGCCCTTATGACAGTATTTTCTGTAACCATTTTTTTAATAGAGAAATATGTATCGTAAATTACATATTATATTAGGATATATACACACTTTACCAGTCTTTTCTAATACCGAATGTACGGCGTTGCCAGTTTTTTTCCTTTTTGTGTTAGAAATTGCAACAGATTTTCCACATTGAAAAACAGAGGTTTATTAGGTCTTTTAAATAAGTAAATCCAATACATGCTCTGAAGTCTGACTATACCCCTGACCAAAATATATTCTTCCCGTGACTTTCCCCATACACATTCAATTAGTATTTATGATTTGGGATAAACTATGACAAAGTTATGAACTGTCCTCATTTGTTTATAAGTCATTTATTTTTATATTGTCATTTATATTCTTCTGAAAATTAGATAATTCTTTCCTGCACTTCAGTGCTTATTGATACAAATTTATCTTGTTTATATATCAATCCTTGTCTATACCATGAAAAATAGATATTTCAATCTGTATCCTGCTATTGTACTGACCTTTCAAAAGTATCTGTTCTGATAATCCATCAGGATGATATAAAACTTACAAAAGCTTGGATATATATATGTTAAACACAACCTTCTGAAACACTCAGCTTACACTCCTTATTTTAAAAAATACATACAGTAATTCTTGGAGAAAAAAAAAGCTAAAAATGACAGAACATAACAGAAAAAATGCATTATTCCTTATTGACATATTATTAACCTTTCCTTTAAGAAAAGAGAAATTTAAATAGATTAAGCAGTTAATTAAAAAAAAAAAATCCCAGCATGAAGAAAATAGCATACTCCTGATTGGGTCATAACAATAAAAACAAATTCGTAGAGTTTCAATAGTCAGATGCTTCAGAAAAAAAAATTAGGGTTGGCTTCTCTTTTTTTTTTTTTTTTTGTTATTAGGAAATAGCATTATCCTTGACATTTTGTAAGCCCACTTGGAACAGCACAGCAGAGTAATTTTCAAGCAAATTCACCATTTTAGGCGCATTACCTTTCTACAGAAAGTTATTATTTTGGATTGCTCAAAGACAGCTCAAGTGCGTAATCAAAGCATTTAGGAAAACTTGTTCATAAAAACCACACGACAGTTTGCAGGTGATAATTTAGCTCTACAACTAATATTACAACTTTAACTTAAGACTAACTTAAACATCGAATCCATGGATCTATTTTTTTACAGCTGAATCAAACCTGTGGTTCATTGTAGCAATGTAGTCTCTCTTTTGAGTAATAGGGCTTTTTAACTGACAGTCATCTTTCTCTCAAATGTATATGTTAGAATTTTAAAGTATGTTGACCAATTATTTTCAAACATAAAGCATTAAAATCCACTTCTGGGTTTTATTGGTCAATTGTACCTATTGAGTCACAAAGCACATTCTGAGTGGTGGGGATCATGCATGAAACACGCTAGAAGACTTGCAAAGAGAAAATATTAAAGGGAAAGACTTGAAAACATTATTTTTAGACATTTTTGTTGCTATGCTTTTTTTCAATTTAATTATTTCTAAATATACAATTATATTTCAGCAGCCTTGCACCAGGAAGACTGGATTAGGCTCTTATTATTAAGATCCCACATTAACACAGAGATTCAGAGACTTAGTATTTACTAATATTACCATATTAACAGAAAGGAACTGCTGGAAGATTAAGACTTGAAATCCCAATTAAATTCTATGGTCTGTTCTCACAAGCAATTGTCCAGAACTATCTTAATTTTTGTTGAAAAATGCAAAGTGTTAACTACAGAGATGTTCTTTTAATTTTCTGTGGAACAGACTGCCCATGGCATTCTAAATCTATTTTTCAAGGAAAAAAAAAAATCTATATTTTCTCTACTAACTTTCACAGTAATTGAATCACATGCTGTTAAAAAATTGAATGATACAAATGACTGACAGTTAAAACCTTTTTCTCCTTTTATTCATCAGTGTGAATTTTTTCTTGAATCTCAGAAGACTTAAAGAATAATTAAATAATCCCGTAATATTGCCCTCATATGAATTTATTAAACTGAAAAGACATAGATACTAATTTAAATAAGTATACTAACAGTTTTACCTGTGTGATCTAGTAACACCAGGTACCATTTACCTGTGTGATCTAGGTATGAAATTTTTTATTAATGGTGAATTTATTTTGAAGTTTTATATTTTGTCTCTCATTAAGATTTTCAGTTTTAGAGAGAGTTCAATTGTTACAATGCTTACATTGTCCACATAAAAAGACATCTCATAGCAACCGTGTAGATATATGGAGTCTATAAAATTATATATTTAGATTATTTACCATTATGCAGCAAGTTACTGTAAAAAAGCATTAAGGTGCTGAACAACCTGATTGTCAACGGAATGCAAAAGCAATGAAAGCAAAGCAAATTAAAATTCTGTTTCTAACTGTTGTGTTTTAAAGAGTTGAAAGGGAGGTTATTTTGCTTTGAACAATCTGTAGATCAACTCCTGTTTAAGTTACATATTAACTTAGTCATTCATCTTCAGAGACCATGGCTCAAATATTTCAATGAACCACAGTTTAAAAGACCTCAACTACAGTGATGCAGGACCAAGTCAATAATACAATTTTTTCTGAGAGACCTGAGGTGTGGGATAGCCTAAACAGAACCATACAAAAATGGAACATTTCAGCTCATTGCAGCAGACACAGGTACTAGAAATTATACTGGCTAGAAGTTTTAATACTAAGATTTAATGAATACAGGCAAACTAACTTTTAATTTGTGATGTTTAGGGGTTGTATACTACAAAAGAGAGTTTGCTGAATCATTTTTCCTGTTTCATTTCTGCAAGTTGCACTGAAATTTAGAGCTTGCACAACTAGCAGTTTGTTAACATAATACCATTAGCAAACAAGCAATTCACAAAAAAATTACCTTGCAAAAAGGTAATAAACTACAGTGGTAGAAAGGTTTGAAAAATCCAGAGAGATCTCATAGTTCTACTTGAGCATAAACTATTTGGACTAATTGGGAATTATTCTTGTGAGTATTACAGAAGCACTGGTCATGTCTAAAACAAGCAAAATTAGATATTTTCATTATGAGAACTACCCACGTGGCTTATCAGTTGCATGGGGACCCAACAATTTGTTTTCATTTATTTTGTTTATATTTACATTAACAAAGAAGAGGAAGGAGAAAGAAGTGTCCATCAATACACCTTGGCTAGATGAGAATCAGAGTGCCATTATGGCAGTCTGGAAAAACAAAGAACATTAGTTTTACTTGGTTAAAAATAGTTTTGCCAAAAGAACAAACATATCAACTTCTCTTCAACAGTAACCATTGTGTTTCCCACAGACATTGTGCCATTGCATTAAAATTACTCACTTTTAGGTCACATTACCTGCTTTCTCTAGATTGCATCAAAACTATTAAACAGGAGAAAAGGAAGAAAGAAAAAGACTGAAAAAAAAAAATCATTGCTTTTCAATGTGAAAAATATATGTTCTGCAGCCATATTCTAATTAACTAGACATCAATTGCTAATCCAAAGATTAAATAGATGAACAACAAGAGCAGCAAATAAGTTTGTATCTACAGTAATCATGGAAATTATTAATTAGCTAGGGAGAAAGCAGTAGTTTGCAAGACCATGTTTATCATTTGAGGTCAACAAAACTAATCAGCAAATGCTTATCTGTATGTTTGTCACCGAAAGGAAGCCTTAAATTCTTCATTAAGTGTAGCAAAAATCCAAAAGGGGCAAATCTAAAATTCTCCAGTTTTCTAAACATGGGAGTGAAATGAGGCAACTCCCAAGTGGAAGGCTCAAAGACAAGATGTTTTCTGTACTGCATACAAATCTGTTAAATCTCAAATCTGTAAGTTACCTGGAACAAATTTTCATCTTATTTTAATAATAAAATAGCCTATTAATTTCAATGCAGCCAGTCAAAATTAATGAGCAACCTAGGTAAAATACTAGAATACTGAGCATGTTGGGCCACTAAGGAAACATCATTATGAAACAACCTGGGAGGCCACACAGTAGCCTGAATGAAGATTTCTAACTACAGATTTTTTCATAATTATCTTTTTTTTCTGTATATTTATTGCTGCTAATATGCAGGGAGGGAAAGAAAGGAGAATAAAAAAACAACAACTTGGAAAAGGGCAGGGGAAACTGTGATGGTAAAAGAGTTAGAGGACAAAATACAAAAGGAGATAATGAAAATTAGAGGAATAGGAAACAGAAGGCAAACAAACCAGAATAAGTTATTAGATACGACAGGCAAGTGACCAACTGGTTGAAGAAAGTGGTCTTTCCAGTCACAAGGAGTGGTCAGTGATGTTGCTCGCTGTCAGCGCATGTCTGGCCACTGCTAGCTAAAGGTGCCTTTGGCTTTTCTGTCAAGTTACTGGGAACATACTATATATAGCATTTGGTAGTGCCTTCTCTGATTCTCCAAGGTTACAACCTTGTTCTCATCTAACTTGGGGAAAGTGCTTCCAAAAGTAAGCATTTCAGACGTGAGATTTTCACTTGACCTTCTCTTGAAACAGTTCTTAAATCTATCCACCTCATAAAGCTCTTAAGATTCTCATATGGAAAATTATACCAAAAAATTTGCAATTGCTACATGCCAGATGGATTAGTCTAAAATTCCTTTAGTTGTTTTCTCTACACATGAAACAATTTTTTCTCCTAAAATGCAACTATGAAAATCCTGTCCCTTTCTATAATGTAGCTCCTGCTTCTGCTAGTTATTTGCATAAGTAGTTACGCACAAATGAAAAGGATTGCTGAGTCTGGACTCAGACTTCAGGCATTATGTGGTCTTAAATGCACATGCAGAACTGTAAAACAGAATTTATCTACAAATGTATAACCTAGTGAGTCATCCTATCACTATGACAGTGATTACCCACAGTTACACTCTGAGGTGTCATCCTTCCCACTCTTACCCAGTTATATCCCATGCAAGATGCATTCTGCCGAACCTAATAAGGCTTCTGATCTTTCTTCTTCCTTTTTAACTGTCTCCTAGAAAGGAGATGTTAAGAGAATTATAAGCAATATTACTGCACTACTGAAAGTGGGATCTTGGGATAGCAACCCACCGTTTCTTCACTCTTCAAGTAAGCACTCAGCCAAATCACCTTTGTTTTCTGGAGGCAGCAAGCAAAGGGCAAAATAAATATCTAAGTGAGCACAGCCAGCTTGTCATGAAATACCATAAAAAAGTTTCTCACTCTGCTGCTGCCTCCAAAGCCTTGTTGCTCTCTCATACTCTGGCACAATGTTCTGTCCAAGGAGTTTATTCACCTGGATCAGTTCATTCCTCCACTCACAGCACTGCTTTTCCAACAGCTTGCCTGGCCATAATTTGAAGGACAGCCTAGAAAGGTATGAGGATAGAAACTCCTTAAGCCAGCACTGTCATTAAAGTTGCAGTATTATGAAACTATGGCCTAAGTAACTCTCCTAAAACTGCACTCCATGTCAAAAGAAGATGGCCAGGAACTGAACTTAATGCTCCATGGCATGTCTACACTCTAATTTAAACATGACAGAGCAAGTCCAATGCCCAAGAACCAAAAGGCACAGACCAACCTACATCTGTGATAATGAGCTTGCTGTCCCCAAAACTGAGTGGCCTTGTCCCAGCTTCAAACAAGCATGCATGGGCCTGAAGAGAGGAAATACCCCACAGGCTTTTGGGTCTGCTCACCTCTGTACCTCATCTATTCTTCCTCACCTTATGATCACTGCAATGCAATGATGACCTTTTGAAGTCTTTAGAGTATCCTTTCCCCTGTGCCTTCAGATGGCTGTCCACAGCAGCACGTGCCCTGTGTGTCAAAGCTGAGGCTCCTGAAGTCCCTGCTACCACCACTTTTCCAGCTCATGTTCATTGTGGCCAACTTCTAATTCTTTCTGAAAACCACTGTGGGGCTAACCCACATGTGTGTGACACAGGCTTCCAGAGCCACTGCTATATGCAGTAGAGCTCCTGCTTCTGGGAAATCACGTGGGAAAAGCAACTAGTGCTGGAGCTCAGCAGTGCTAGTTCACACCAAGGATCTGCACTGAGGTGTTTTTTTCTTCTCAAGGGAAGAAGTGAAAAGAAGTGCTAAGGAAACTTCCATTTTTCTTACCAACAACATGCATCGTATCCTGATACAACCTCAGGCTTTTTAACACTCTTTTAAGATGACTGGCATCATAAAGTAGCATATTATTTGAATGTGAATATTACAAGCTTCACTATTTTATTATGCTTTTACTTTACAACTCTTTCCTGGCCTCCATTGTAGCTTAACATGAGGAACGGTCTTACTTTAAGATTATCATACCTTTAGCCCTCACCGCAAACTTCATTCCCCTATAGGCCTCGCTGCAGGTTTCTAGCCAAGATCACACCTTTTAGATGCAACAGTTAAGGATGTCAGTCTGAAAAATTCCTCCCACATCATAACCACTATTTACGAAACTAAAGAAGGCTTGCAACTTCTTTCCTCAAGGTTGTTTAAGTCACAGATAATCATTCGCCATCACATAACACATAATGCTTGAGTTGGACTAATTTTCTATACGTGGCTTGAGCCTTTGCAAAGCGAAGTGAGCAACTCAAAGTCTTATTTTTAGTATATCTTAGCATTTAGATTTCTGAAGTTGATGCAGTTACTGCACACTGAAAGAACCCTGTGCTTCTGAATCATGCTTGAATTCCAGTTGCTCTCTGGAAACAGAATCACATGAATGCATTGAAGGCTTTCCTCTCTAAGACAGACCACTTAAATTATAAAAACACATGATGCAACGTGTAAAAATACAAATATACTATGTTCCAGATTCATAGATGCATTTAAACCCTCTTCTAGAAATCTTCTATTTTAAATCATAAGAATGTGATGCAAGAAGCTCCCAGCTGCTTAAAGATACATTCGAAAGAGTACTTCTCATATGCTGGGACATCTGTCTGTCAGAGGCACTCAACAGAGAGCAATACTTCTATTTACCTTTTAGAAATTACCTCCTCTTTTCTTTCAACCCACTCCAAAAGGATTTTTGATACTTCTTACCTCACAGTACTATCAGATAAATCTCAAGTCAACACCACAACATATTGCACTATCTCTTGTAGCCTGTGGCAGTTTGGGATGGGATTGAAGCATTTCGAGATTTCATAAATGAGCCATGAAGACTGAAAATATGCATTCCTTCAGTATTTCATTTAAAAATGTCAGTTCTAAGTCAAAATAACTCAATGATAAAGGAAAAAAAGAATTACTTCGGGAGGGGATTAAAAATTTAGGTACCAAAGTCCCCAAGTTTTTTTGTTTTCTTCTAGTATTGAGCCACTTAAATCTTTCACAATCTATGAACAGTACACTGTCTGCTTTGGATTATGAGTTAACGTTTACTATTCAGGTAAAAAGAAGAAAACTGCAGCAACTGTTGAAATATACGTGGTATTTTAATTTAAAAAAAAAAAACAACACTTTCTAAGATGAAAATACAAACCCTACATTATTGATTAGATCTTTAATTCCGGAAAGCATTAAGACTACAATCTGCCACCTAAGCAAAAATTTAAGTACACTCCAAATTGTCATTCCTTTAAAGCAGCAGTGTAGCAACCTAAGATGAAAGAGAGTTGGGTTTTGGTTTTTGCTTTGAACAAATGATGACCATTAAAGTCTGCTATTTTGAGTGACCTGGAGTGTACATTTCTGCTGAGAAACAGCATAAACACTCATAAATAACCTTGATTTGGTAGTAATGCTAGTCACTGTATGCCAGGCAAACTTGTCCAGCCAAAGGTTCTCTGTAAAGTTAGTGGAGAAGATAAGATTTCTTTTGGAAGGACAAACTCCCACATGTATGTTAAATGTAGCTCATTCATTCAAAGCATAAGACATTGATATGAAAATACACGGCCCTGCTCCATCCCTTTCTCCCATTCTCATTACTCCTGTCTATGCATTTTCATCCCCTTCATGTGTCAGCCTAAGAGCTTATCAAAGCTTCTCTTAACTCAAGACAACCTAAAACCACCCACCTGTTTGGTCAGGACAGTCATCAACCCAGATGAAGACAATGCCAACTTTGCAACTGAGCTAAAAACCAATACTGT
Source organism: Lepidothrix coronata (assembly GCF_001604755.1). Classification (NCBI taxonomy): domain Eukaryota; kingdom Metazoa; phylum Chordata; class Aves; order Passeriformes; family Pipridae; genus Lepidothrix; species Lepidothrix coronata. The sequence continues at coordinate 3,350,685 of NW_016690255.1, read as the reverse complement.
TCCTCTCATTAGTAGTCATCTTAAAGGTTTCTCTGCCCCTTATTTATATAAAATACTTGCAGTCTATTTATCCTCGCTAAACAACTGCAAACATATTTATACTCCTTAGCATGTAAGCAGAAGGAGATTTGCCAACAACAGGAGAGTTCACATCAGCTGCTAAACTGTGCTTTATGCCAGTAAATTGTGTATGGGATAGTCACGGTAATCCTTTAAAATGGTTAAAATTTCAGAAATCAAAGACAATTGTTACGGGAACATGTGCGCTGCCTAGGCAGTTTACAAAAATCTCCCAAGAGTCCAACAAAGCATTCAGCACAATATTGTCAAAATTGTCTTTGTGGGTTACAGCAATATAAGGCGTAACAACTTCATATGATTCGATCTGTTAGGGATGTGCTCAGTGATGAGAACAGAACAGTAGAAAGCTGCTTTGCTCCCTGAGAAGATCTGAGAGCCAGTACCAGTCTGTCACAGCATAATAAAACCTGAAACATCTGTAGTCTCATGAGATCTTAACAGCTTAAGAGAAATACATTCTCATTTTGCACCCTCTTCTCTGACTTGAGCTTTTGGCTGTCATCAGAACAACTCTCCAGCCTCCCACTCTTCCAAATACAATCACTTCTCCAAACACGCTGACAAAAGAGGAACAGGGTACGTTAGTTCTGGACCAAAACAGAGCAAGCTAAAACTTTTACCTAAATAGTTCAAGAGAATTAAGCACTTTTGTGCCATCTTCAGCACATCAGACGTACAACAGTGCAGTCCTTCCATCCGTTAAGCAGGGAGCACCACAGTGTGGACAAAAGCTGTTAGAACAGCCCAGGTAAATAACAAAGCAGCATGAGACTGTGCATGTCTGAGTGTCAAGACTACTCAAGTGCTTCCAGAAGGAGACGTAAGCTAGAACAGTCTAGCTTGGGATAGACTGCCCCAGCAACCCTCTGTTTCTGTAGAAACTCTTTTAAGTATGGTATTCTAAAATTTCTTTTGGATAAAAGCATTTGTTTCATATTGCTAGAGTGCTCACTAAATCAAAGATAAGTAAATATTAACTCCTACTGCAAAATACCAGCTGCAATTCTGCACCGTGTTACTCAAGGCCTAAAATACTCTTTCAACAAGCACCCTCCTACAAAACATGTAAATTTAAGCTCCTAACACACAGTAAATTAAGCAAAGGAAACAAGCTGTTTTAAATGTTTTTTATTACAGAAAAAGAAAAGGCTTACACTTGACTTAGAAAAGCAGCATTACTTCATGAATCCCAAGTTATTACAGTGAAGTTGCTTTAGGAAACCTTTAGAGACTGCAGAAGAAAAATAAAATGCCCTCCCTCAGACAGCACTCTAGATTACTTATGTGACCACAGCAAATGCCTTAATCTCACATCACTTCTGACACCCACTATATGACTTGTATGCTTTTCTTCTCCCCGTGACTTGCTCAATATAGCTGGGAGACAGATTCAGTGAAAACAGCAGTACATTTCAAGTTTAATTTTCAATAGTTCAGTACCCATCTGATGGATATTAGACTTCAGAAGTAACCAAGACACAGGCTTTACTCCTAACTGACTACTAAGTGCTACAGTTTCAACAGATCCCAGTGTGATCTGTTTCTTCCACAGTATTTTCCTTACTCAGGTCCACATCTCACAAGATTTCTCAGCAAGTTAACTGGCTACTACTGATTATAAACACGAACAAAAAATAACCACCAAAAAAAAAAAAAGGCTCATAGTTGAAACAGCTCTTAGGAGTGCAGCAGAACTCAAATATTTTTTAATTTTTATTACACTCCATAGAAGGAACAGCAGCGTTCCAGTGACCACTTCAGGGTTTTTTTAAGTCAAAAGCTGCAGGTTTCCAGCTTGAGCCAAAATTAAATATGTAATTGATCTGTCCTGAAATCTTAAAGAGAAGACAAAACAAAAAAACATATTACTGCCTTAATAGTCCTATATTTTGACTATCAGCACTGAGTTATGCTGAAGTCCGAAGAAATTTACAGGTTTTACAGTAAGTGATTTTTTATTTTTTTAAAACTTTTTTAATAAACAACTCAGGATCTCCATACCATGTTAAAAAAACTTGCTAAACACATTTTTAAGCATCTCATTCTTCACGTCTGTACTAAAACTACATCTCAAAGACTCTGCCAAAAAAATTAAACACCAATAAAAAACAAGAAAACTCAAGTCACTATGTACAATTAGCTATAATGACAAAAATGAAAAAAAAAAGGCAATTCATAGAAGGAAAACGGAGAAAACAAAAAACGGGGAAAAAAAAGTATCTGACACGCTACTCAGTATTCTATGAATTCATTTTTTATCTCTCCACCCAAAAGGAAAAAGGTTGGATTCAAAGCCAGACAGAATTTTTCTGAAAAAGTTCCTAATCTCTTTACATGTTGTTTATACTGATTGATAACCAACATCTTTCAAGTCAGGGATCTACTCTGTATTGCAACATGAAGTCAGCTGTTACCAAGCTACTTAAAGAGAAGAAACAAGTTTCTTTCCTACAGAGAAAAAGAATACAACGTTTTCCCTGGTTACCATTGTATAGCATCACCAAATTTACTCAAACACAGAACCTGTCTATTTAAGCTTACTCATGTTTTTTATTTGAAATTCCTTAATTTAGTGCTAGAGCATAGTAATTTCTTATGTGATCAAGCTGCCTTATGAGAAAGACATTATAATTTGTATTATACGGTAATATAGCCTTAAACAAAACAGGAACAAAAAGAAAAAAAACCCAGCAAGGAATAGTTCAAGGAGGAGCAATATAAGTTCTGTAATTCTCTATGATACTGATGCCAAAGGCTACTTTATAGCTTCCCCTTGGAGATTTTAACCCTGGACACAAATTAGTCCTTTTCACAGTCACAGCGTTGTATTAAAACTGAATTTTATGATGAAAAAGGTAAGAAAAATGCATTATACTGATCAATCTATTTGAATGTTAATATTATGCTCTAATAACTCCCTCCTTCAGAGTAAGTAACAGTCTCAAACAAAACCAACTACCTCAAAGGATATATAACAATCTCAATTAAACACTGTGAAACAAATTTACACCATTCAAAAAGGTTGCCATTAGAGAGCTATACAAAATCATCAGAGGGTCTTTATATTTACGTCTTCCTTTATCAAGTTATGCTGGGGATTTAGGAAACTTAAAGACCTGTCACACTATAAGTCCGTGCAAGCACTCATAGAAAACAACAGGCAATCATGTTCTAGAAAGTTTGTAACAGCTTTCCAATATTTTTAACTGCTAGAGCACTAGTAAACACTTCACTTAGAATATAACTCCCACATCCTATATCAAGTAAACATTCTTGACTGCCAATAATTATATTATTACATGGTAGAACAGTCTCCAATTCATAACAATTTACATTTAATTTGAGAAAATAGAAAATCTTCTTGGTTTTTTTTTTTTTTCATAATAATGTGCAACAGGTAGAAGATGTGACTTCTTAGGAAAATCACAACTTGTCTTTAGCTATCAGGTTCTGAAAGACTTCACAGTTCTCTTCATTTTTCTTAGTTTTCAGGCCTAATTTTATGTGAATGAGTGCTTAGTTGGGTTATACTAGTAGCAGTTCATCACATACAGTAAGGTCCAGTAACATGATCTCACTGTTCTGGAAATGAACAATTCAAAACTCTTCCAAAAATGGTATAGAATTGTACCTGCAGATTTCTTCAGTTTACGTTGCTCTTTGCTGATCTAATAAGGACAATTAAGAGAACACCCATTTTTTTCTGTCAATTTCTGAGAAAATTTGAATACATGCAAGTCAAAACTACCATAATGCAGACAAAACGGTCCTCTTTCATGAAGATCATCAATAAATGAAAACCTTCAATAAATAAATCTATTTGGAAATTCTAGAGAATTCTTCTGCTAAACAAGTTAGTCTTTTTTCTTTTCCATTATGTCTTTCTGTTTAAGCTCTCCATCTGAAAGTTCTGTGTATTTTCCACTCTTTTCCTCCTCTTGTTCTTCCTCACTGCCTTCGTCTGTGAGCTCCCGATCGCCACTTTCCTTTTTAGCTCCCTCATGCTCAAATACCTCTCCATCTGTATCAGCTGTGCAGATTCCATAACACATAATGCTGATGACCCCCAGGGGCAGCCCAAAGAGAAAGCATCCCAGCAGTGGTGAACTCTTGAACACAGACTGTTGAAATAGAAATTTGAAGCAGAAAAGACTTTCAGTGAATAACATAAAGTTACTGCATTACTTCTCTTATCACTCTGTGCATTTATTCAAAAATATCCAAAATGAGATTCAGTGTGTTTTCAGGGAGATGGGTAAGGTTTTTTGGGTTTTCTGCTTGCTTGGTTTGGGGTTTGTTTTTTTGTATTGCTGTTGCTTTGGGGGTTTTTTGGATTTTGTTTTGTGTTCTTCTGCAAAAATGACAGAGTCCTCAATTGCAACAATACCTACTATAAGTTTATAAAAAAATACTTAAAAATTCAAATATTACAATATTGCATTGGGGTAGTTAATGTTAACAGGCCAACAGCATATCCTATTCATTGTTTAAAGCTTCAGAAACAATTGTTCTAACAGTGTTACAAAAATACTTTCAAGGAACCAGATTCAGCTACTATTTGTGCCTCATTCTAAAAAATTTAAGTAATAAGGGATCTGCAGAAATGTTCTGTTACTAGACAGCTTCCTGTTGAAGAGTAGCTTAATGGTATAGGAACAAGTACTTATGGTTGCAGAAATTTATGGTTAAAAGTTGCACTTTCACAGAAGTAGAAGCTGCTCATATAGAAACACGTAAGCTTCAATTTAAATTCACAGCACAGGTTTATTTGCTTGTGTAGGAGAAGTGAAGAAATGGATTTGTGTACTTCTCCAGCTAACAAAACTTTGTTAAGCATAATTAGCTTATAAGAAAGATGATACAAATATTTGCTTTAAACCTACACAAAGAGTAGTATTTAATCCCTTTATGCTATAACTAATTATAACAAAACTGTAACGTTTCTCAGAACATGGAAGTGCTACCAGTTTAGGAAAGTATGTCAAAAGGTCAAGGAAAAGATTTTGAATTTTCCCTGTTCTATCCCTTAAAATACTTGTCAGACATATAGAAAAGGAGCGAAAAACTAAGAAATCAACTTATGTTGAAAAATTATAAAATACAGTATTAAAATATTTATTCAAGAAGTTAATTTGGCTTAAATCTAATTTATATATACCTATAATATATACGCAATATATATAATATAAACCAACTTATCTAAAAATATTTTTTAACCCTCTGAAAATATTTGTATTGTGATTGACAAGGGTACCATCTAATTTAATGAAAAAATAAAACTTACCATTATGGTAGACTTGGCATCATAGATTATTCTCTTGATTCGTTGCAGAAGTCCATCACCACCCTGTGCCTGAAATTTCAAACGCAACCAAGTCAAAACTGCTGACACTTTTCAGTTATGATTCCAAAAGTTCATTCTTCAGACCTTGCAATCTTAAGTCCCTTTAGAAGGAAATGAAAAGTAATTATTCTTACATCTCATGATGCCCAGACACTCCAGCTTGTCAAACTTTGATAACTATTATTCAATAGTCTCACGAAAAATCTCTCACGATAGTTTTAAACAATCAGTGCCAACTTGAATAGTAGGCTGGCACTCACTCTTACCATAGAGAAACACTAACAAAAATTAGCAATTGTCCTGATATAACATCAATAAAACTGCAGAGATCTTCTGAACTTTCCTGCAGCTACTGGATATCCATTTATGGATTTTTGACAGCTGTTGCCGGAACAGAGATTTCTGTGAACAATTTTTTCCTGCACTCTGTAGGCCTTGCTTGCCATGGAAGTGGCAAGCGTGTATTGTTTATACTTATAGACTGTGTGATGTTAGCTGTGTGTCTAATTATAAGGTTTGAGAACAGAATATGTTTATAGAAAGAAAACCTTGAGAAACTGAAGATAATGAAACACTTGCAAATTTAGTAAAACCCTAAAAGCAGATTAATTAGAAAGAGGTTTCTATGCCAAGGATGATTTCAGATCGCGTGGACAGGACATCAGGTCCAATGAACTGGAGACATGAGACGCGTGCACAGACTGAGCTATCCAATCATCTTATTGTGAGCATGTACCCTGAGCAAACTAAACTGTATAAAAGTTAACTGATTTAAATAATAAATTGACATATTGCCGACCATAATGGCCTGTGAGCATTATGTTCATGCCTCCCCATCGATAGACAGCACAGTTAGAAAAAGCTAAGGACTAAGCAAAAAAAAGATATGAAGGTGCAATAAATAAAACTTGTGTCAAGCAATGACAGACTATACCTACACTGCCACCTAATTTAGCAGTGTTCAAAATAACTACATGAATCTAAGGGCAATCTGTCTGTTGAACAGGACTAGTTTTTACCTGTTGAGTTGCCAGAGAAATAAACCCCATTTTGCAAGTTAACTGATCAGCACCTGATCTGACTTTTCAAAACCCCTCAAATAGCAAAAAAGTCCACAAAGATCAAACAGAGTCACAAAAGGTTACCTATAGGGCTTACAGAAAATACCAAGAAAGTCAAGGTGAATAATCCAACACTTCCCAAGGAAGGGAAGGGTGAAATGTTAGATTTCTCAGAAATTTCTCTGTGGCTCATAAAGTCTGCTTCCTATTAGCAGTTCACTGGCATACTTTGAAGACTGTCATTCCTCAACAGCCGTACAATTTCTTGGGCAAAGAACATAGCCAATGTAGTGCCATTTTATGTCTGTAGACACCTCAGACAGCTTAAATGAAGGCACATCCTATATTTTTGTCTTGTATAGAGATGTGAATTTAGATTGACCTTTAATCATTCTAGCTGGAATACTACGAACAAAAAACGGAAAGACCTGAGTGACAAAATAGCAGCAAACTGAGGCATCACAAATTAATTTCCTCAAAATTAAAAACCAGCCAGAAATCAATTTCAATTGTTGTTTCAACCAAAAGGATATATTTAAATAGAGTCTAGTATGTTAATAACATAATTCAATGCACTTTAAAAAGTGAGAACTAAAGAACAAAGAACTATCAAATAAGTTATAGTAATACCCCTCACAATGCAATTGGAAGCATGGCCAGTGAAGTTATGAACAAGTAACTCCACCTACATTATGTTACTACATGGATTTGTCAGATTAATAAACCAAGGTACCCCATATGACTGAAATGATCTTCAGCATTACTAGCCATTACCACCCAATGACCCAAAACTGCTGATGTAATGGAAAGCAGGATTCAGCTAGCACAGTAAGCATTCTGCAGCAAGTTGGGGCTTAAACCAACACAGGCTTCTCCTGGGAGGCAGCCAAATTATTTGTTAGCACTGCTCCCCTTTGTGGGAAAGCCTTCCACCCCCACAAGCACAAATGAAAGCTCTGATACATGATCTTTTCTCATCCACATAACACAGCCTTCTGTTTAACAAAGTATACTGAGGGAATAAATACTAAGAAATTATCTAAGCCACCAATTCCAGATGGATTTATTAACTTTGTTGTTTTACAAAAGACAGCTTGATTTTAGTTTTAAAGCAGACATGGGTAAGCTTGTGTCCATTTCTAACATGAAAAGCAAGTATACCACTGCTTTTTGAATCAGAACTTTGCATTCTTCCACCTATTGGATTTACTGATTTACCATCCAAAAGAAAGTATGGTTGAATTATGCACTATAATAAAAATTTTAAACAAATGCATTTAATGCAAGCCAGGAGATTAATAATGAGATCTCCATTTACCAGTGCACCAGTACAAGGAACATCAAAAGAAGCCAACCAACATTATGCTACAAACAGAATAAACCTTGTTTTCTGCAAGAGGTTTTGCAGTCAGAACAGTAAGCAACAGCACAACTCCAGAATTCACAATCACATACTCACTGCCAGCAAACAAGACAATAAGACAGATAGGACAGGAAGATAAAACACAAGACAGAGTAACCAAATCTTTTCCCTACTTTAGCTTCTAAGGAAATAAACATCAACCGACATATTCCAAGTCACAATGAAGACTTACTTCAGCTGTACCATCCAAGATATTGTTAATAAACTGAACCATGTCTTCTGTGCTCTCAATGTGCCTATCTGGTAGAAAATACTGCTGATTGGAGGTATTCAGTACAACAATAGTAGGGATTGTCAAGTCACTGGAAACATAAAACAGACAGTTTATACATTTAAAGAACTCCCATGTAAAATATTGGAATTCAAGTAATCGCTACAGTAATTTAAAAGGATATCCATGAATCTTCACTTTCTTGTGTGTTCTTTATAACATTCCTAAAGGCAAGAGGGAAGGGAGAAGAGAATCACCTGAATCAAGTTGGGTGTTTTTGCAAGTGCCTAGTAACAAGCCAGCAACTTCTGCCAAAATACATGGTCCCAGCCAAAAGAGAACAAGTTTTATTACTGGAATGCAGAAAGATTCATCAAAAAAACCTAATCTCAACACAAACAAAAAAGTACCCAGTGCTTCTATTGCATTTAACAGTCTGGTAACTGATGTTCTTGGAGTTTACTGTAGAGCAGCTGAAAGACAACCTCCATATACAGATTCTATATGCTATAAAGAGATTCATAAAAGCACATTTAATGTGTCTCTTCCAAGAACTGAGGAATTAATACTCTACATCCACCTCTAGTTGATATTCCCAATGACACCTTAGCTTACTTTGCTTTCAGTAAAGTAATATTCTGTTTTCTTCTTTTGTGTGTAGTTTTAATCGTACCTTTTCTAACCAAACAAAAGCATGTTCATGCACTGGTGAAAAGACAGAAGAACTATAATGTCTCCTCGTGGAGTTATAGCCAAGTTCATAAATTTACTTCTATCAGGGTCTACTAATTCTATCCCTACAAATCACACAATATTTTGTCCTTTGTGAAGAAACAGAATTTGTTCCTATGTCCATGTGGCACAGTAAAAAACTATTCTGTGATAAATTTCTCACTATTCAGGAGGCTTTTTCTATTTCCACTTGCTGCCATCTGGTGACAAACCAGAGCACTTGCAATATGGTTTTACTTGAATTATTCAGGCATCTACAGGAAGAGCAGTTACTTGTAACACTGAACATAATTTGCTGCTTTCTTTTGCTGCTTTCCACTTACGCTTGAAATGTATACGCTCTGTCTAGAAAACAATTAAAAGCGGGTGAATACTTGAGCAACAACTTTCCATATACTACAAATTATAAAGTCAGGCCTTTTGCAGATTCAGTTAAACAACCCAGCTGAACAGACCTTGCCACTAGATCACTGCCACTCTAAGTGGCAGTTCTGTCTTCGTTCCCCTTATTTCCTTCCTCCCAGAGATCTCATCTCCCTCCCCCCTACTTCTCTGCACGTCAGTTCTGGTACTCAGCAGAGCAGAAGAGGTCTAAGGGTTTTGTTGAATCAGCAAAATAACTTCCCTACGTGGCTAGACAAAAACCATTTTTCTGCCAGATAAACAAGCTGAAACAGCTCAGCAGACAGTCAGATGTAAGAGCCTGCACAGGAGAAGCAATTAATGAAGTGAGGAAGGTCTCACTTTTGGCAACTATAAAGCTCAATCACATTACTTGACTTCAACTGAGAGACAGTTGTTTTTAAATGAATTTTATTCAGGTCTTAATCTACAGACATCCTACAGAAATACAGATCTTATGACTCCTGGGTCCCCATTAAGCTCCTAGAACCTTTAGGGGCAAGAACATATGATTTATTAACGCTTTGATGCCCAAGAAAGGGATTTGGAAAACTTAAAGAGCTGGCATACAGACCTCCGTTTTTTCCCTTCTTTCACTCCAAATGCCAGAGGAGAACAAATAGTCAATGGTAAATGCCAAGAAACTTAACTCTCTAATTATGCATTTTTTTAGACACGGATCATAACAAGGGCAACTGTCAAGCATCTTGTTAAACCACTTATATATTTCCAAATCTGCCATGTACATATCAAGAACAGACAGCATCTTCCATGCATTTTATGCTGCTTCTCTACAGAAGCATACTTCTATGCATGTCTTAAAAATGCATCAAGAGTGAAAATCCCACAATTCTAACAGTTACTAACTTAACAAAGCAGACCTAAAAGATAAGCTTTGTCAATCAGTATTATCAGTAAGCGGAACTTCTAACATTAAATTATGCAGTTTAATTTAACATAAAACTGCTACTATGTTTCATGCTGAATTCTCAGGACACTGATTTTTTTTGAGCCATGAAAGGCAGGAATTCTTCATAAGATTATTTTTAATCAAATATATTCAGTAACGAATACAAGAGAAGAAAGAAAATTCAAATAAGAATTTACTTACTCCATTAGTAAACTATTAATATAATCATTTCCATCCATATGGCCAAACTGGAAATCCCTGTAAGAGAAATGGTGAAAAAAGCAATGATGAAAAAGAAAGCAGAATAGTGGATTTCACCAAAAGTTTTTCTTTAAGTATTTTTCCTATAACCAAAGACACTCAGCAACGTAATTCAAAAAAGTGATGATCTAGAAGACAGTTCATTTAAGATATCAGAGTGAGTACCATGTGTGCCTACCTGTGAAAGTGATCCCGGTAATCTCTAGCGACTTCCTGAATAATGGACTTTAGTCTGGAGGCAAAAAGAAATAACATTGATAATCCAGGATATACTCTTTCAAACTACAAACAATAAACACTGAGATTTCCCCAGAAAACAGCAAATTGGACCTCATCAGCAATGAGGATTACCAAAAAACACCTGGCTCATCGTGCTTGGTTCCTAAAGGTTTAAAATCCCATACACAGTACTTGAACAGCATTTTCTTAGTCTAATTACATATGCAACCAGAAATGGACAGAGGAAGGTCTTGTTCCTCTCAGTCTCAAACTACAATCCCTTTTTAAATGTTCCACAAACAACTAATATGTAAGCATCACTACACTAATTTTTAATGCCAGTGAGCTGAAGTACAGTCATTTGTTTAAACTTACTAAGTTCATCTCAAAGTCATCTGAACTCAAGTACTCTCATCTAAAGGTGACACAATAGCTTTTAAAAGCTGTGAGATCATCGTTGGCTCCTGTGATCTCATTAACAAAGGGCAGAAGAGTGAGTCAGGAACTCCCATCATCTCATTGAACTCATATGTGCTTCAACTGAGCCATAAATTAAGTAAATTCAGGACACTAAGTCAGAAATTAGAGAACACGTGCAAGTTAAACCCACTCATTTAATGCAGTATGTCTTAATAATTAAGAAACTTCTAAAGTTGTCATACCAGCACATTTCTCCCACAGCGTCACCCATACTCAGTTCTGTACCTGGTATGTTCCACTGAAGAGTTTTTATCATCAATGACTGCAATAGCCACAAGTTTTCCTAAAATAAGGAATAAAATTCTTGAAACCACTTAAAAAGAAACATACATTCTCAGATGGAAAATATGCCAACCTAGAAGAGCAGATACTCTCCAGGGAAAGGAATCAGTTTTTAAGTATAAATCAATCTCAAAGCCAAAGAGCCTCTTCGAGCTGACCAAAATGTGGTTTTCTAAAAGCTACTGAAAATAAATGAAGATGTGGCTTAATGCCACACCACTAGCATTCTATGAAAAGCCTATCCTTAGAAAGAAATTAAAAGGGAGGAAACACAGATAAAAATTAATAACCTACTCAGGCTGCATATGTGCATACACCTAAATATGAGACTACGGAGACCTTTATTACATAATAGTAATTACAAGTTGATTCTAAGCCACTGAATCACTATTGTATGGATTTAGTAATGACTACTTTTCACACTATTAAAAATTTGGAGTATTATGGAAAAAAAAATTGGAAAATTTACTGTCACAGCCCAGAATTCATTATATCATAAAAACAATTTAGTCCACAGACCTCTATCAGAGGAGCTTAAAGGCCAACACCAAAATATATTGATTTCTCAGATTTACTTTGCGAAGTTTTTCTGATTAACCCAAAGATTCTGACGGCGAATCAGATCAAAGTACGTTTAGAAAGCTGGCCAAAGGTTCTCCAGATCAAGCATTTCCTGCTAGGAAAGCAGATCAGCTAACAGTGTAGTCATCAGCCAGATTAACTAAAGCCTACAGAGTGCAGATCTGTTAATTCTCTTCAGATGTCATGATTCACTCAACCTCTCCTCCACCCCCCAAGACAACCTATTGCTCTGTTCCTATCTATCATCATGCCACAGGGAGCATTCTCCTCAAAAATAGAAAGTCACCTTTTTTCAAGTAATACTGAAGAGTCTTAAGAGCAAGAACTATGACTCATTCCCAGGCTTTCTTGTGAAACAGCAACAGCTTCTCCCCATCCATTTCTTTCCTTACTGTAAGGCACTACCTAGTCAATACACTAGGAGCCAACTACCTTTTAGACTGAAAAAGACAATGTAAATAAATTCCAAGTACATCAGTTTCTTTGAAGTAAATGATGGTTTCTCCATTGGATTAATAAAGTCAACATTTTTCTTTTTTTTAATTCGAGGAATTGTTAGACAAAAATGTAACAGGAACAAATATACTACATTTAAAAAACTTGTAACAGCACCTCTGTAAATAACTGTTTAAAATGTAGGTGTAACAATATTAGCTTTATATGTGAGAACCTAGATGTTTCATAATCTTTAAAACCTGAAAGAACTCAATGCTGATTGAATATAAATACTTTGAAAGGGAATGTAGATGATAAGATACCCTGGTGTGGAAAAATCAACACTTACAGCATTTTTTATGATATTTCAGAGTATGTATATCTTAAGAGCAGTACAGATTATTTGCCTATTCCAGAAGTCACTTGGCTGCAAAATTTTTTATTGGGCTGCAAAAAATTTTACTAGAGAAAAGCTGAAGTTTTCTGGGACAAGTCCATTTCAGCACACGCTCCACTCCCTTCATATGTTTTAAAGATATCTAAATCCATTAGATGTAAGACATCTGAACCTGTCCATACGTCATAAAATTCCCTGTAGGTATTCCAAGAGTTCGTATACAACTTACAAAAAACCTAAGGTGCTCTTAAATTAAAAGTTCTACTAATTTTTCTGAATACCACAGGATTAGACATACAAACTTTTATGTTGTGAGGAAAGGACTAGTGAAGGACAAGGCTGTGGATGAAACCTCTAGTCAACACAACAGGTCTCCCCAACACCAACAAAAGTCTGGCACTACCAACTTGAACTCTGACACTGATTAATTTCTGAGATTTAAAAAACACATTCTTAGTACTCTTTTAATTTTTCTTACACACAAGATGTCAAAGGGATTGGTGGTAGCAGCATCTCACCTGTATCTCCAAGTTCATACAGCGTAAATCCATCAACATTAAGGTAGCCTTGAAACCTTTCTCTATTTATCCAAGATGACAAATCACCATCTTCATACTCTAACAAAAAAAAAAAAAAAAAAGAGAATGCTTTTTTTTCATAAGGTAGGCCGTCATATTTACTACTTAAGTACTACAGAGGCAAACAATATTTTTTCTCCTTTTTTTCTTTTATTCTTCTTAAGTTATCACATGTTTCTGGACATTTTGGTTTTAAAACTTGTAAAGCAATTTTCAATTGTTGAAGAAAAAATGTGTTAGAGAAAAGTGTGAAAAGTTGATTTTTTCCCCCCAAACTCAATGATAAACAATACTATATTAAAAGTTGTGACACAGTGCAGAAAGGAACAGTTTCAAACTCTGTTTTCAAAGGTGTATGTGTGCTTGTCATCAAGTTTCAAACTAAGTAAACAGAGATAAAATTACAGAAAGCAGTATTTGTGAGACTCCTTACATGAAACAAAGAAGTCAAGAAAAAGCAGATGCATCAACAGCACTGTGAATGTAAAGGAATAAACAGTCATGTATGACTCAGAATCAGTTATACTGAAGGCTAGTTTCACATGCTAGATGTTTTAATCCATAAAGAATCCAGTTCTAACACAGACCACCAATTAGATCTTATTCACAAGTAAAAAAGAAAAACATATATAAACATAATGTTGCATATTATGTGTACAATAAACAAATTCATATTGTATAGAGTGATTTATCAATAACTTCAGGTTAACAATTATTTGCCATAAGATAGTAGCAAACAATTCCAAGGATAATGCTTCCCATAGGTCTGCATCAATTTCCCCTACTAAGGGGAAGAAAAAAAAAAACCCAAACCAAAATACCAGACAAGCTGAGAGCATTGAACTGGATTTTGCCAGAACTTTCTCTTATGGTAAGCTCAGTCATAACAGTTGGACGTAATAACCTTATTCAGTCTCTTAAGCTGCATCTTCACAATTTGTTTGACTTAAAATAATGTTTCTGGTACATTCTGAGACAGTAAAATTTTTACGAAGTAAATTAGAAGCCTGTTTCATTATGTGTTACGCATTTGTTTTAAAGGGTATGGAAAAAGCAAGCAGGCAACACAGCAAAAGGCAATTCAGAAGTGCTTCTCTTACAAGCTTTCTTTCTCCAGGATTGCAAAAAACGTAAAAAAATTTAAATGCAAATCAAGGAGGCTAGAGAGTGAATTTTTATCTGGAGGCAACAGACTGAAGAGGAAGACAAGCACATCCCTTCTGTGAAGTCACAAAGAATATCCTTGATGGCAAATCTGGAGTATTTTGCTGTGGTACTACCTATTTTCAGAAATGAAAACTGCAGATTAATCTTCTGAGTGATACATTTTCAACTTACAATAAATCTCATTAACTGTTTGAAACTGTAAATTCATCGTATGTGTGATTCCTCTTCAGTAAGTTTTCTTCTATTTTGTGTGTGATGAATTACAACAGTGAGGGAAGGAGTAACTTTTATAAGTACATTAATAGCCAGCAAATAATAATATTGGAAGCTACATCTTACTTATAACACAAATCAAATATCATCACTTCTACTTCAGTATTCCTAAAACAAATGCCTTTCATTTTGTGGCATAAGAACTCATTACTTTTTCCTCTTCTCCTTCCTGAAGGAGTTGCTACTTATTCTAAAACTGGGGAATCTCCCAGAACCTCAACATAAACTTCAAAAAAATATCACCTCTTCCAGTTTCTCCATATATACTTTAAATATCTTTTCTTAGGGTAATGTCCACTTTTACTTACCATCATAAACAAAGTAAGTTCCATCTTTGAAGACCATAACAGCAGGTAATTCAGGCAATGTCACATACTGAAAGAGTTGGTTTTCAATTAATACATGAAAGATTAAAAGATGTTTAAACAGACAAACTAAAAAATCTGAAAATATGGAAATGCAGTCCTTGGGAAAATATCTAAGTACATTTAAATATTTTCTGTCTAAATTTACCAAAATAAATTTATCAGCTTCTGCATATTAAAAGTAACAAAACATCAGTGTAGTTTTGAGAGGTAGATCTCACAAAGCGTAAATGAAACAGGATTTTTTACTAGTATCTCCAGTAGCATGAAGAATATTTTATGAGTTGCACATGAACTTTAGATAGGAGATCGTAAAC
Organism: Lepidothrix coronata; assembly: GCF_001604755.1. Lineage (NCBI taxonomy): Eukaryota > Metazoa > Chordata > Aves > Passeriformes > Pipridae > Lepidothrix > Lepidothrix coronata. The sequence continues at coordinate 3,335,165 of NW_016690255.1, read as the reverse complement.
TTGAGGGTTTTATCAATTATGGTCCCTGTTCCCAATTGGTGCTGTTGTCAGCATACCTGTCATACTGCTATTTCTTCTAAATGTACAGTAAAATAGCAATACTGATAACATGTCCCACTAAATCTGGGCTATTTCTTGTGGATCAGACTGATGGGAATATAAAGAAACAGCTTCAGAAGACAAGGCTGCATACAGACCTAATTTAGGCAAAAGGAACAATGAAAGCCTGCATTACCATGTTAAACATGATATTTAGGATAGTCAGCAACATACTAAAAAAAGAGGTGTAGAAACCTTTTTCTTGGAATTTAAAGAATCTCATTCAGCTCACATTTTCAGTGAACTGCCATAGAAGATATACTGCATCTACTCCTGACTGCTTGCTACCATTCAAAGTCAAAATTCTAACGGCACTTGTGGTTAAAAAAGGACTGTATCATGAGCATCCTTTTAATTATGTTGGCTGAATTGTCTACTGATATGTTTGGGAAAGGTAAGAACTGCATCATTTCCAAACAACATGCCTTCTATAATCATTCTGCATTATCTGTCTTGGAAATAAATGCAAAAGCAGTAGGTTTACAATGTAACAGTTGATACAAATGAGCAATAAGAAAATTCTAAGTGATGCTTTTGTTCTCTTATTTTAAACACAGTTTTACATCTTTAAAGGACAAATCAATCTGTGTACAGATTACGGCTCGCAAAAGACACCTGAAGCTTGGAACAATATTACCCAAGGTGACAAAACAAAGCCTAACAGTGAACAGCATTATGCAAAAGCTCATTACAACTCTAGCACTTAGTAATTTCATAACATTTTTGCTTCTCTCCGTAGAATATTACTACTTCAGCTTAATGACAACGGGGAAATTACCTTCCATGAAAAAAAAAAAAAGCTCACTGCTTACATCAGTGAGATCACAGAATCTCAAAGACTTTGAGCCTTTTACACTCTTTCCACTGCACAACTGAACAGTACTTTTCTTGCTCAGGTGGGGCTGAAGTGCAAATAGCAATATTCAAACTATGGTGGCCTTTGATACAAGGCTTCTGGAAATCTAACAATTCACTATTTAAAATGAGTATGTTCTACTTATGATGTTCAAAAATGCAGCTGCTAAAAAAAAAAAAAGCCAACAAATTATGCTATTCTCACCCTGCTAATCAAAAACTAAATTCCAAGTCACGTTTTATCAGGCATAGAGTAGACTTAGGTCCCACTTGGAGATACCAATAAATGAAACAGTCTCTTGATTTTGCTTCAACAGGTAAGCAACGATTAGACTAACAACAGTAATATCAATTTTTTCCACCCTTGTGACTAACTGTCAATATTTTCCTTGTTACAGACTCCTCCAAAGAGCCACATGAGAATTCTGCAGCCAGTAGACTGGATCCATTGATCCCCAGGCAGACTAATGTTTTGATCACCTGTATTGTACAGGACAAAAATAACTTACCTCTTCACTTACTTCTCTGATTACTAAGGTATCAGAAGTACTTCATGGCAAAGACCCCCAAATTAGTTTTAAAAGTGGTTGGTGAAAGGACTGTCTGAAGTAACAAGAGTTGTACATTGGGTAAAAGTCCAAGTATCTACTTTCTTGAGCAGGTTGAACGGTCCAAATTGAGTTCCACATATCTTCTGATTAATTTTATTAATGTGACTGAACAATTAATTAGGCCAAAACAAAGCAGTGACAGACTTGAAACCTGGTTTGTATTCTTTCCTCATATAGACTCAAAAATTATACGTTTCAGTGTAATTACTTTGGAATCTATCAAACACAAATATACTGTAAGAAGCCATCTCTGTGCCATTGAAACAGTAAAATTACATATATGAGAACAACACCACTTCTGTGAAAATAGTAGGCATGGAAACAGCTTACCTCAGGCACTACATCTTCTGAGGCAGAAAAAAAGTACGTATAAACTATTAGTTCTGAAGCAACTTCAATGTATTTTTCCTGAAAAAATACAAACAATGTTTTTTAATTTCTGAACTTTTAGTATGGGTCAAATAAAAGCTTTGTGACATACCTCATCTTCAAAGAGAAATTAGAAAATATGGGTTATGATATAAGATTGTAAAAACACTTAAATAAATGTAGAAAGACCACATGAATTTGTTACAAGCATACACTTCAGTCTTTTAAAAGATATTTTAAATTACTCTGTGAATAGCCAAAAGAAGTAACTTTACTTAATCAAGCTTCAAACCTTTAAAGGAGATTCACCACCAACATACACAAAAAGTACACGATGTCTCTTTTGCACATGCTCAAACATATGCTGGCTAGGAAGTGGCCTGATAAGAGGTCTGGGAGGGAAATAAAAACAAGAAAGAAAAACCTTAGTTTTTGCAACCTGCAAAACCCAAACAAATAAAAATCCACAAGAAAATGTCATACAGTTTTTTGTGGTTTTTTTTTAAATTAAATTACACAATGCACATTAATTCAATTTTTCAATTTATTATTTTATTTTCAACTAAAAGGGAAAAGAAAAAAAGAAAAATTCCCCCTAAAATAACGTGTTATGTTCCTCAAATAGCACACTTAAATTTAAAACTCATATCTTAGTACAAAATGTTGCTACAGTGGAAACATGCATGCCATTTACTGGTCACAGAATCAGAGACTGAGCTGGACTGGAAGTGACCTAAAAGATCATCTGGTCCCATCCTCCAACCATGGGCAGGGACACCTTCCACCAGACCAGGCTGCTCAAAGCCCCACCCAGCCTGGCCTTGAACACTTCCCAGGATGGGGCATCCTTACAGTAAAGAATTACATCTTACCACCCCTACAGTAAAGAATTTCTTCCTGATATTTAATCTAAATCTATCCCCTTTCTGCTTAAAACCATTGCCCCTTATCCTGTCAGTACAGACCCTGATAAAAAGTCTCTCTTCTTCTTTCTTATAAGACCTCTTAGTGAAAGGCCACAATAAGGTCTCAGTCATTTGAGAGATAAAATTCTGAATTTAAGCATGGCAGTTATGAAATGTGGTCTTAAATCTTAAAAAATTCTGATCCCTCAATATTCCTAAACTACAGACTTCTGAACAACAATGAATATTATTGTTCCTATATCAAAGCTTCCTAATTATTTTTTAGAATGGAGGAAAGAAATGTGACTTTTTTTCTCCCCAAAGTTTACTTGTCAATAACAATTTGAGGCCACAGGCCACTGTAGGGAAGAAAGAAAGAGCCAACAGCAATTGTTATGAACAATCCTGCCCAAGCATTTCCTTATGGTGCCTATTGCATACTTTTCAGAAGCACAACTTCGGAGCATGAAACATCTTCTCCCTTAGTAATGATGCCTGTCAGCCAACATTTAGATTGGCATTCTTGTTTCTGACTTCCCTGAGCTTCATTTGTTCACAGTTTCCAGTACTCTGAAAAGCCTTTAGTCCTTGCACTGTAAAGAAGGTATTGTGGCTAGCCAGTCTCTCTGTACTCTCTCCATGCCATGCACCACCAGCCTCACATGCAGTGACACATAGAGTGATAGGCATCAATAGAACATATAGTTTTTTACTTTGTGTCAGTATCTTGTTCTTTTTTAAACAGATTTAATTCTTGGCTCAAAATCCTACGTAAGTTTTAAGTCAGCAGAACCAGTTTCACAGAAGAGTATACTTACCCTGCCACTCTATTAGCAAATTCAACTATATCATCTTTGGTTCTAGGTCCTCTATAGTTGTATGCCAAGTCACCTTTTAAGCTAGATAAATGGGAAAGACAAAAAAAAAAAAAACAGAACTGAAATGACCTAAACTACATTTGTACATGCAGAATTACTCAATCTTCATAGGTTTATTACAGTCACCTTTTAATGAGTGAGAAGCAAAAGAAGTGGTCAGCAAAATATAAAACCCAATAATGCAATACAACGCAATTATGCAGTAAAAAATTATTTACACAGTATCTGATTTATTGACTTTCTGAAATAATTAGCATTCTTTTACATTTATTTTTCTAGTGCACAGCAGTCATTTACTCTGTAAGCACACAGATAACTTAGAACATTTGCTTATGACTGTATAAAAAAATCCCACCCCACACCCAAATCAAACCCCAAACACTCAACATTTATACTACTGAGGTATTAGTCTTTATAAAAGACAAACATATAAACTTGTTGTTTTTTGTTTGTTTTTTTTTTAATAATTGAAAGGTATCAAATAACCTGCAAAACCTTCCAAATGTATGTATTAAATTAAGCTTACATGAAGTGTTGCTCAGCTTATGGTACTCTGCTGACAGGGGACGTAGCACACTTGCATTATTAGAGTATTCCAGTAATTTTCACTAATTCTAAGAGGCTTTCTTTAAATCCATATAGGTTTAGGAAACTCACAGGAAAGAAGAAATGATACAGTGAGTTTTCAATGCCTCTATATGCCAATAAAATTTTTCATCCTTAAAGATTAATAAGTTAAATATCTCTTGTTGCCTTCTTGTCACTTTGACAAGATTCATTATTACATATTATGAGTATTATTTGCTTTAAAAAAAACCTGCTAAAACCCCCGGTCTGTTCACAGTAAAAAGGACCCAAAATTACTGTGTCTTAATATTTAATATGACCTTGTACTGGACTATAAACTACATGTGTTATAAGCAAGTACATAGAATATCATTATGGACTGATATTTTCCTATAATTTTTGTCCTCCACTGCCTTTTTTAAATTAGGTGAAGAAAAAAATCTACACATACTTTTCTTGTTAAACAACTTTTCTCACCCTTCACCCTACACAGTAACTACTACTGTCATTTACATAAGGTTTTTAAGGTACACGGGAGAGAAGAGAGAGGTAGTTGAAAATAAGAAAATGCAATCAGCAGCTTACAAGCAGTTAACAGGAAGACTCAGCTATGCACTTACTGCCTGAATCACTCTAAAGATGTCAAATCAAGTGGAGGAAGGAATTCCTTTTTATAATAGTTGTGTGTATATATATTTGAAAGACATATTTATGTACACACACTTCTACATAACTGCATCGAAAACAGGAGTTAAATGAAATCCAATTTGTTAACCTGCCTATTAAGAATTCTGTTTCTAAATAAGATGATGGATATGACTGAATTTCACAGCAAAACAGTCCAGTAGAAATCAAAGACAATGCCACCATGAGATGGTGAAGTGGTTTTTTGGGGTTTTTCTTGGTTTGGGTTTTACAGATTTTTTGTGATTGTTTTGTTTGAGATTTTTAAATGAACAAGGCTATGTTTTCTTTAGTGTCATCAAATCAGTGTCAGAAATTCAATAGGAAGCATCAACTTACAGCTTAATTGTTGGATAGCCTCGTACACCAAATTCAGATGCAATACCTGAAAGAAATATGTTAATGCCAAAGTGAACCAAGACTTTCTTGCTCTCCTACCTCCTCTTAATCTTTAAACATAGTTTACTATTCAAGCCACAATAACAAATGAAAGAACTCCCACTTAGTTTAATATGAATTATTTTACTTGCTTTCAAGGAGCTGCTGTTATTAAGCTACTACATTTTGGACCTCTTAAAGAAGTGCTGAAGGGTCCCAGCATAGGCTCTCAATTCATGTGCCACAACTCAAATGCCATGAGAATCCTCTAAATAGACATGCTTGACCTGTTCTAACCAAAAGGTACCATGCATTTTAAAATACATACACAACTGACTGAAAATACTAGAGGCAAGAATTGAGCAACAAGGATGTACAATAGTAAATAGTAATGCTTGAAAGAAATACAAGACATGTGACATATAGTTACATGCTACAGTAATGCCTAACAACAGAAGTGCAGTATCATACTGCAGTAGTTACAAAAAAGGTTTCACATCTGCATTCTGCAGACATAAATGAACCTCACCAGACACAGACACTTTCTAAGCAATCAGTTATTTACCTGCTGCTTACTAAAGTGGTGAAAAGCAAAACAACTGCAGAACTTTTTCCCCCACCTCAGGTTTGTTTAAAACCTTGTATCTTGCTACCATCTATTATACGAGTACAATTTGCAACTACCATCTTAAACTACACTTTTCAGTCAATTCAGTGTTTTCCAAAAGTTAAACTAAGTAGTCTTCAAAAAAGGCTAAAATTAAGTATAAAATTCTGACAACACTTGTGCAATTCCCTATTGAATAACAATTCCCGCACTCAAAAAGCACGAAGAGTCAATACCTATAACAAACATTCTAAAGCTACCAACCATATGTCAGAGCAAGCAGATGTGGGAGGACTTGTGTGCAGGGCTCTCAGTAACAGTTTAGGAACTGTGACCCTAGGGTTGTTTGCCTGGATCAGTGCCTTACTGCACAGCACTACAAATAAAACTAGCAGCTCACCTACAGGTATCTTAGTCAAAGACGACTGTTCTAAGAAATACGGGTACTAGGATCAATTTTATTCTGATCCTTTTCTCTCACAGCTCTACTACATAGACTTAAAATGCATTAAAATGTATATTAGAACATTTAATCACAAGAGCTGACAACAGAGTTTATTTCTCCTTCTACAGCTCTCATGCATGGACAGGAGAACTAGAAAACAGCCAATTTTTAATACATTATTTTTAAATCTCCCAGCCTTGGAGATTACCAAAATTCTCTCAACATCCTGAAAGAGAAATACTATTTAAACCATCACCTCCACTTCTTGATATAAAGAACGCAGTACAGGCAAACAGCAGCAGTTGTGCCAGCCTGAGGCGTGATGTGTTTCTACTCTGATCACATTCAGTTGACTTTGAGGCAAACCCCCCTGAAAATTCAACTGATAACACAACAGGTGACCTCTCTTGATAAAACTCCTGTGTCCTCATAACGCAGAGCCACCTGAGGCAACACTTACTGGATGATTTATATGTTCACCTGTGATTTCAGCTCTCTGACAACAGGCTACCCATAGTTCAGATTTTTCACACTACTTCCTATTCCAACTAGGAACACAAACTATGCAGAGCCAACCATTCATGTTCCTTCCTGGTTACATGTCCACAAGTTCCAGCTGCATTTCCTCCTGATATTCTCAAGACTGAATTACTTTGATTTCACAGAATCTTTAGATTGGAAAGATATCAAGCAGAACTGACTTGAGCTTTTCATATCCAGATGTTATAAAATTTCCACTTTCAAAATAAAAGTACAAAACTATTTCAAGAGATTTATTGGACATTCTATTTTATAAAATTGGTAACAAATTTGAGTAGAAAGACTTTTCCAGGGCAAAAAGGAACCCTTGCAGCTTTCAGTAATTTTTATATGTGCAAAACTGAATCATAGAACTAAAACAATGTGCCAATTCTGTTCTAGGTATAAAATATAAGAATTTAGCATCAGGATGACAGATGCAAATATTTCAGGGTAAGAGTTCATACAATTTATATGATTTAGAATTTTATATATATGACTGGAAAGCTAGAGATCCATGAAACGAACTTGAAATTTCTAATGCTCCAGACTTACTATAGCAAATAAGTATCTTTAAGATGAAACAAAATTTCTGTGGTTTTACAGAAAAAGCTGCATACAATAAATTGGTGTTTGAGACAAAATCATTTTGATCTCAAAAGACCAAACTCTGCTACAGGTAAGCAAAGAAAAACTGGAATATCACTCAAAAAAGTATTCTGCATAATATTTTAGGCAAATACAACAAAGCTGAATAACCAGATTTAATGGGGATTAATTAAAAATGTTACATGTATTTACAAAATTTCATTACATATAGATCTCCATTGGGCCCCACTCCTCCCTATGCCTTCCCTCTTAAATATCCTCCTGGTTCAACACAGATTCAAGTGAAATGACAATAAAAAAGCATATGAAAACAAATAAAATACTGTTAAGCATTCAACAATCCTCTCACATCTACCCAAACCACTTCTCTGAATACCTAAAGTTTTGGGTTTTCTCTGAGAAGGTCAATACATAGGAAAAGCAAAAAAGAAAGCCTTAGAGCTAAATTTGGTTCTTCAAGAAGACATTTAGGGAGAAAGATGGGAAGAAATTGGCTCAAGAGTAAATTCAAAGATTTCAGCAGGCTTTCTGTAACAGCTTAAGGACCGATTACCTGAAAAGAATAACAGCGAGAACACAAAGCACTTCTCCAACAGTAATACAAGGAACCTAAAACTGGATGCTGTCAAGAGACGCAGCACATAAAATGCTTATATAAGTACTCTAAGAGGCGTATCAAAAGCAGATCTTTGAAAAGCTTTTACCTTCCATTTGTCAGGAAGAATTCCCTACACAAGCAGAAACGAATGTGATAAAAACTGCATACTACAGCAAGTTGTCACTTTTAGAAAGAAAAAGATGGGGAAATTGTTCTCCAATGACTGTTTGCATACTTGTGCTAGGATACAGAACAGAAGAATAACTTAATGAAAAAAACTAACAGTCTCAAAACAGAGTCTGCAATGAAATTACTCCTAACCAAACCATACTTACTAGAAAAGGAAGTTGCATCCATCTTCCCAACTTTTACTGGAGAGCCCATGTTTCTCATTTCTATGCCCACTTCATTCCACACAGGCTCTAGTTTCTTGCAGTGGCCACACCAAGGTGCATAAAACTGAGAAGCAAAAATATTTTATTAAAAAAAAAAAAAGTTAGTAGAAGTTGATTCTACAACTAACCCTCAAATCATTAGCAAGGCTTATTTTCCAGTCATGGTTCTCCTTATGTCTTAATAAAATTGCAAGTTAATTACAAGGCTAGCATGACATGCAGTATTTATGATTTGGTCCTACTTTTAAGATGAAAGCACAAGTTTGAAAAGAATACATTAAATTGTTGCACTATTACATTATTTCTTATTTAAAAATAGACGGTGTGGTAACATTTTTAAAAATCTTTTGGAATATTTTCCTCTTTTCTTTGAAAGATAAAAGATCATGTAAACAATCTATCCAGGATTATGGAAATATCTGTCAATAGCAGAAGGGCAATAGATACTATACCTACTTCCCCAAACTGTCCTCTGGATTTCGGTTCTTCAGCAACTACTTTTATAGAAGCACAGTGAAAAATTGATCCCATTTTCTCAGGACCAAGCAGAGCTGAGAGACTTTATTTCACCTTTCTGCCTATGTCTTGCTGCAACACCTCAGTGAAATTAATAGGGAAGATATCGATGTTTTGGTATAACAAGATCGGGTTACAACCTGACAAAGTTGAATTTTGTTTTGTTATACTTTACTGATAACTCTGAATCAGCACATTTAGTTTTTCCCCACTCAAAAATAACAACTCTAAATAATACAGTTTTGAGCATTACAGTACATATTTAGGTGAGATAAAAGGAATTTTACCTCATCCACAAACAAGCTCAATCTTTTTAGCAATTCCTTGTCCCTGAAATAAGGAGCACCAAAACTTTCCAAATAAGTTAGAAAAGTAAATGAAGCCTTCCATGTATTTGATCTTGCAGTGCTAATAAATGTCTAGAACACCAATTAGCTGGTATAATTAGAGAACGGAACCATAACAATTTTGAAAAGAGGTTATCACCTCCTGATTGTGTTAGGTAACCTGCTTTCTTTTTTTAAGGACTGCAAAATATAGGATGAAGCCTCTCTGCATGCAGTATTCAGCCTATTCCTGGTTCACCCTGAACAATATAGATTGCTTTTCCATCCTGTCAGAATTACTGTCATGAAATTTTTCTGCATCATGCACAAACAATTTTCCAAACGATGAAGCAACCTTACTACAAAGTGTAGCATTGTACATCCTATCTTTTGATTTCCACTAGCAGATCTTCCCATTTTTCTCATATACTCACATCTACGAGCCAAATATCATCTTTACGGTTTTCTTTAAACCTAAAAAGGGAAAAAACAAAATCAACAAATCTGAAAATGAAACAGTGAAGTGCATGTGCGAAACAAGCAAAATCCACAATTAAGATTCTTTCTTTGGGTGTGAAGAAATAGAGGAGATAAGATTTTCTAATATTAACAATGCCCCTGCACATGCAACAACACACACAGATGTAGGTTCCTATAATTACTTCCCAAGACAAAACAAACAAACAAACAACAACAACAAAAAACAACAAGAAATAAGAATACATACGAAAGATATTTGATTATCATATCATATGTATTTTAAGGGGAAGAAGTATTTTGCAGTTGTCTTAGTGATATTAAATATTGTACACTGTTGTATTTTTACAGATCAACTAATACAGACTCTTAAAGCATTGGTTTATAATGTTAATCTTAGCTTTACTGAATGTAAACTAAATAAATTATCTCTAATATTAACACACAAAGCAATTTTAGTTCAACCTCCTTTAACATTCTACTATAGGTGTGTCAGTTTATGGCTTTATTGAAATTGCACACAAGAAACCAACTTACTGGAATAAAAATGTTCAAGTGATTTTTAATGCTAGACAAATGACATTTAAGTGAATTGACTAGCTTTATTAACTGTAAATCTGTCACTAAATGCTAAAACCTCTAAAATAAAAATAGAACATGATAAATCAAAGTTGCTACCTTCCAAAATGTTGCTTACACAATTCACTGAACTGTTGTCACTACATGATAATACGAATTATTGCATTACTTAACGATTTCTATGTAGATAAATAATTAAGCCAGAAATTCAACGTAAGGTTTATTTCTGTAAGACAGGCTTCATAAAAGTGACTAGGACTGGGATTAATGTCACATGCTATAACATACATGATACAACATTCTTACTGCAACACTCCTATTGTGAAAAGAAATAAATATTTTTATATAATTATGTAGTGTGTGATCTACACTCTAAAATCCGATTAACAGAAGTTATAGCCCAACTCACCAATTCCCAATACACAGCATGCCTATAAATGGCTCACAGGCAGTAAGCAGAATCAGAGAATATTTATTATATTTCATTTAAAGCTGAACCTGTAATAGTCCATAATGGTCTTGAAGAAATACTAATGGTGACGGTGGCTTGCTGTTTGAAAGAAATAATTCAGAAATCATGAATACAATCTAATTACAGTGCTGAGTGTTTGAAACTTAGAAATGCAGCATTTCACTGGTAAATTCCAGCCTTTTTTATTGATGGCATGACAAGGTTGCAATACCTGTACAGCAGGAAAGGTATTTGCAGCAACTAACATAAAACTGCTCCAGGAAAGCAGCATTTTTAAGTCACAAAATTGCTTAGCTGAGCAACTCACTAAAAATTTACTTCACCACCCTAAATGCTATAGAGCTAATGAAAAAAACAGTTAGAGTCTGGCATCTCTTGAGAACTCTAACAGAGCTACAGCTAACTTCCAATTACAATGTTAAATAATTGGTTATGATGCAAGAGGCAGAAAGCAGCTACTGAATCATAAGATCCTGGCTGTGCTTTAATTTAGAATATCACTTTTGCTTTGTAAAAGAAGAATTTACGATTAATTGTTCTCCTCCCTCTGCCACAGTACAACTGTTATAGGAGATTGCAAAGAACATTACAGCACTGAGAAAGGTAGACTAAAATCTTACAAAACCAGTAGACAGCAATGAAAAAAGGAAAAGAAAGGAAACGTCTGGAAGCTGAATATTCCAATGGAATCTAATAACTTTGGCCTAAGGTAATATAAAAAAATACCATAGTTTTTACAATAACAAATTTCATTCACAAGCACCTATTTAATCAACTGCCACAGAAACTAAAATTTCAAGTGTGACAAAAACCCAGCTATCAAAACTCACTGTAGTTTTGGTAATGTCAATGATTAAATTACTAGACAATATTAAGAAAGTTCAATATACTGCTGAACAAAAACAGAAGTTTCTGTACGAAAGAGTATTCAAGTATTCTGTGAAGGTGCTATTCCTAGGACCTATAAATATATTTTTCAGTTGTAACATTTCAGTGCCTCTTTTTAAATGAGTTGGCAATCAATCCCCTGTCAGCTGACAGAGACACAATCACATTGATGGAAAGGTGTTGCACATCCTTGAATCAAAATTATTTGTCTCAAATACATACATCTTCCAAACTACATGATCAAACGTTCTCTCAACCTCCACTTAAACCAAGCACCTCACTTAATCATGAACAGTTAAAAGAAACCAGCACGAAGCAAAACTGAAAACCAAGCCCACAATCACGAGGGCCTTCAACCAACACAGCTGCTGTGTTTATTCCTTGCTGTGTCTTGCTTCTTACTCCCTTTGCACCGTTTCTTATGCTTCTGATCCTGCGTTGAGCCACCAGTACATCCTCACAGAGGATACTTCCCTTTTTAATTAGGTTACTTAACTGCTTCATTATCACACTAGAAGAAGTACACAAACATTGCAAGATGAATACTGATCTGAGGCAGCAGATCAGCAGCACAAGCCAATAGGTACCACAGCTCTTATTCTGCATCCCTTCCATAGCCCAGCTGGGTGATACTGAGTACCTTGTACCTCTGTTAGTTCTGCTCTGCGACTTCCCATATCCTGCAAACTTGGGAAAGGGACACACATCTTATACTAGCTGGCATTGTTTACAAATACCAGAATTCAAATAAAACCCAAAACTTTCAGCAACAGCAAAAAGTCCATTAAGTTTAGGTCTCTATCAAATGGAAAATTTGAAATTTCACCAGTCACTGCTTCCAGGTTTGTTTTTTTTTTTAAATTGTTATCCTGATCTTTTTCACCATTTGCCAATTAGTTAAAAAAGAAAAAAAGACACAAAAAAAACCCCTGTCCTGAACAACTCATCAATTCTTACTCCCAACTGCAAAGACAGGTATCTCTGTAGTTTTGTAGTTGAAAAATCCAAGTGTTGTAAAACAGAATTTTCTTTTATCGGTTATTTAAAAAGTTATGTGACCACAGATTTATGTTTTCTCACTCCAAAACAGCAAATGCATTTAAATTCACACCTGTACAAACATGATATGGGAATGTGATGCAGGAGTACAGATACATTCACTTAGCCTATCTTCAGTCCTTGAAAATACGAGTCGTGTAATTTATGTCAGGTAATTTTTTGGGGCAACAGCACCTATGTAACCACCAAACTGCTAAAGCAAGGCAGTACACGACCAACGACACTACACAACCAGCTTAATGGCAGGATTGCCCATTTCAACTCCTACACAGTCTCAGGGCTAATTCTGCTGTAAAGGCACGTTTTTACACTGGAATGTAACTGGCACTTCAAGCAGCCACGAACTGGTCCTCCAAGCCTCCTTCTCTTTTCCGTTTCTGGCCATGCATGAATGCACTTACACTCGTTCTCCCAGCCCCTTGAGGCAGCCATGCAGCGAACTCTAAGGAAGAACTTGGTTAAACACAATCAGCTTTTACTTGGGGCAGGTACGAATACACCACTATATTTACACTACCAAAAAGCAAGAAAGAACAAGGAACTCCAAGAACATTTCTGGCAATTCTACCTGCAATAACAGCTTTAGAAACACCTGAAAAATTAAACTGTTCCTCAGGTTCATTAACTGAACCTATTTAATAGGTGAGACTGAGGGAAGGCCTCATCAGGGTCTACAACTTCTTCATGAGGGGAAGCAGAGGGACAGACACTGATTTCCTGTCTGAGGTGACTCGAGGGAATAGTCTGAAGTAGTGTTAAGGGAGGTTTACATTGGATATTAGAAAGAGGTTCTTCACCCAGAGGGTGGTTGGGCACTGGAACAGGCTCTCCAGAGAAGTGGTCACAGCACCAAGCCTGACAGAGTTCAAGAAGCATTTGGATGATACACTCAGTCAGATGGTGTGATTTTCGGGGCTATCCTGCATAGGGTCAGGAGTTGGACTTCAGAGCCTTGCGGGTTCCCTCTAACACAGAACACTCGATGATATTTCGGGCCACAGTCTTTCTGCCATTACTGCTAAGAAAAAGGCAAACTTTTCCAGTGCAGCTTTCTTGACAAGCACACTATGCACAAAGTCTGGGGTCATGTTCCCCACAAGAACACAAGCACTGTTTAGGCCATAAGGCAGGGCACCCCAGTACTTACGACTCATCCAGATCCTTCACAAAACCCGCGCCTGACGCCACCACATGTGCCACCACTGCGAGGTAAGGAGAAGCGTTCCGTGAGTGATGTCCGAGTCACCCCGGGGCTCTCACCCACGCCAAGTGACAGGCTCACCGCGCTGACAGCCGCCCCTCCTCCCTCGACCCTGGCCCCTCTCGCCTCCAGCGCTTCCCCACAGCCCAGCCCGCCCCGCCCCGCACCTGCCGCCCTGCTCCCAGCCTCCCCGCTTTTACCTCCCTCTATCCCCCCCGCCCAAGCCCGGAGGAGCTGCTGCCTCCCGCCCATCACCTGCCGCCCAGAGGAGGCCCCGCGTCCGCGCGCCCGCCGCCGCTGCCATGTTCCCGGGAGCCGCGGCACGGCCGGAACGGGAAGCGCCGACCTTTCCCCACGGCGCACGCGCGGAGGCCACGGGCGAGGGGCGGGAGGTGGTGGCGGCTTTGGGGGCGCTTCACGCAGGCGAGGGCGGTGGGTCTGGCTGAGGGCACGGTGACCCCCACTGTCCGGCCCGGCCCGGCCCTTGGAGGCAGCGAGCGGGGAGGCGAGTGTGACACCGTGACACGGGGCCGGGACGCGGCGCGGGTGGACGCTGTCATCTCCCCGGTGGGGAGACTCGTTCAGTTGGATCAATGCTCTGGTTCCTTGCAAAAAATAAACCACGTCCTCCTTTGAGCAGGAGCACGTGTGCCGTCTGTCGTGTTGCCCGCTGTCTGCCGTGGGTAGAGCTCATCCCGCACCACTTGGCTGCGGTTTCAGCAGCCCTCCTTCAGCTTGTGTGTGAAACACTTGTTCCCTGCTACTCTATGTCTCTAACTTTCTCTTTAGCTTCCCTCGTACAAATCTGTTTCAGTCTTTCCTGTTTTCAAGTACGTAATTTCTCTGTCAGTGCAGATCTGCAGGTCCTGAAAGGTCAAAGAATCCTGCTGTGAAAGGTTTTTTAAAAAGCTGAGTGAAAGCAGGGCTGGGATTGCTCAGCCTGGAAAAGAGAAGGCTTGGGGGATCCTAATCAATGTGTATAAGCATCTGAAGGGGGATGCAAACAGAACAAAGCCAGGCTCTTTCTGGTGGTGCCCACTGACAGGACAAAAGATAATGGGCATAAACTGAAACACAGAAGGTTCTCTCTGAACATCAGGAAGCACTTTTTCACTGTGAGCACTGCCTACCAGTCCTCCACCTCATAAGCCACCTGGACGTGGTCCTAAGCAAACAGCTCTGGATGGTCCTGTTTGAGCAGGGGTTTTGGACCAAATGACCTCCAGATGTCCCTCCCAACCTCAGCCATTCTGTGATTCTATGTTCTGTTCCTTCTCAGTTTTGACTCCTGCAGTCTAAGTTCTTACATACACCTTTCTGCCTATGGCAGAATTACTTTCTTCAGCTGTACATGCAAATGTTTGAGATTGTTGTTGGAAACAGAATTTGCCTCTGTATGCATGTGTGTGGTGCATACCTGCTAGTATTTACATGTATGTGGATACATGTTCTCCTCCTGGCTGTTCATTACCTTCCTCACTAGGCCATACCTAGTCTGGCAAAGACCTCCTCTTCAATTAATGCTTTGTGGGTAAAGTATGTTGGATTCATCAAATGATTCCCAGAGTTGTCCACTCATTGGAAAAGCTAACTTCCATAAGTCCATTGGCTGAGAAACAGGTCAAGGCCTGAGAGTATATGCCATAGCTCACATTAGAATTCTAAAGTATCTGACTGGCCTATGGTAGACATATTTTTTCTTACCTGTATTTCACTGAGGGATTATACAGCATTAGGTCTTAAAAAGACTATTTCACTTTTTTTTTCCCCCTAATCACCCTCCCCCCTGCCCCCAGCTAATAAGTTCCTAACATCTGTGGTGGATAAATTGTTAAAATTATTCATTGAAAGCAGAGAATTTCTTTTCCATGCATTTCACTTTCTGTATACCACAGTTAGCTAAATACCGTCTGTATGCCTGATCAAATGAAAGCTGGCATCTTTTTGATCTTAATCTAGCTGCTGTCTAGACTGAGACAATGAAAACAATTTACTCCATCAGTCCTTTAGTAGAAAATCCATACTGGAGAAAATGAGGATAGCCAAGTAACTGTTAAATTAGTATAATCCTGTTTTCTTACTCAGACAGTTCATAGTCGGCTTTAAATAACTTTTGAAGTGAAATAAACATTTTATATAGTTTTGTATGGATTTGAATAAATTCCTCTAGATCCTATTTGTTAGCTTTGAAGTTTATTCTCTTTGCAAATAATGGAATATGATTGTTAAGCTTTTGCATTTGGCAAGCCAGGGTTGTCTTCTGCAATAGAGTACGAGCCTGTATTCTTGAAATATTTTATCTTGAAATTGAAGGAGTCACTTTATATTTACTTCTTTGTAATTAAATTTATGTACACCCACATACACAACACTGTGCTATATTTATTTATACAGTTTTTTATGAAGTTTTACTGCATAAAATGTATATAAAAGATAGTTCTTGCTCTGCAGCCAAGTAAAAGTATTGTGGGAACAGCATATAACATGCAAAACAAATAAACTGGATAATAATGGATGAGGTCTAGAGAAATGTCAAGGGGTTTTTGTGTTTTTCTTATTTCTACTATGAATATTTCATTTGAAAAAGATACAGGATTAATGTATTACTGTTAATAGATTACTAAATTCCTAAATTCACTGGAGAACTTAGTGTAGAAAAGGGATGATTTGGTATATGCACAATACTATCGAAATCCTGCGAGGTACTGCAGGAAAAAGTGGGAATTATAGGGAGATCAGTAATCAATGAAACATTGGAAACTGAACATCAAGGGTTCAAAGATTCCTTCCAATCCATATAGTGTAGGAACATTTAATGGTCCTGCTGTCCCAAAGAGTAGGTTTGGTTTTTTTTCAACCTGTTAGACAGGGAAATTCAACAAAGACAAGTTCCAAGCTTTGCCCCATGGCCTGCTGAAGGTGGTTCTACAGTGCAATTTTGCTGTTGCAAGATTTTCGATCTGTTTGAGCAGTCTGTCCACTCTTCTTGACCTGTATGAAGGACAGGGAAAAGGATGGTTTACCTGTAGCTCCATCTAAATTATACAGTGCAGACTTAGTTTTACTGGAATCTGTGTACTTTTGCTTTAAGAGAAATAATCTCTTTCAAATAAATTTCTGTCTAAGATTCATTACCTTGTAAACAGAATATCAAGGTTGATTTCAATACAGATTTGCATAAATAAAATACTTAGATTATTAAAATTCTTTTATGCATCTTTATTATTATACAGTGGATAATGTATCCATGACACCATACTAAAGGAGACTTCCCAGCACTGCCCAGCCAGGCATGAAAGGTTGTATGGAAGGATCAGATTAAAAATATAGGAAGGGGATGGAAGAGTAGAAAGAAAGAAGAAAGATGTGGGAAAAAGAGGAAAGAAATCAAAATGAGAGCTTGGACAAGAAAAGGAGGCACAGAGGAAGATGTAAGAGTGTTCTGATGGACGAAGTTTTGGAGGTAGGTTTGGTGGTCAATTAATAATGTGGCCCACACCAAGAGCTTATGGTGTGGCCCACACCGAGAAGTTAAGAAAAGTCAAGAACCTGAGATGTGGAAAAGACAACAGGTTCTATCTAATGAAGAAGGCAAACCAAGAAATTCACATACCTTCTAATTTTGCAGCCATTAGTATCCCTCAATGATGCTACTATTTTGGGGTATATATTACTATTTGTTTTATATAAATTTTACTGTATATTTTTATTTCATTGTATCTTATGTACTAGATATATTTGCTATTATATGAAATTTGTAAACATCAAAATGGCGTTTCTGAACATTTGCACAAAGATTTTATACAAAAAGTTTTTCAGCTATTCATGTTTTCCTTTCGGTTGTGTGAAATCTGAGAAAGTGTGGGAAAATATATATTTTAATTTTCGTAGAAGTAGTCCAAGAAATAGCTTAGTAATTTCAAAATTAAAAGAGATTTTTGAAAGTATAGAAAAATATATTTTCTATTACTTCATAAGGAACAGATGTTCTGTATTTCAAGAATATTCACCTCCTTGGTATTTACCTTTTATCAAAAAGTTAAAATTACAGCGCTCACAATTAAGAATTGGTGTCAAGACATGTTAAGCAGAACAAAAATCCGAATATTACTCAAATAGCTTTTGATATGAACCACGTGGACTGCCATAATGAAGAAGGAGAGAGGATATGTACTTTAATTCAAAAGAGATAAGTGCACATTTGTGAATAAACACTTACCCTGTTGTTATATTTTTAGAAAACACATCTGTCCACTTGTATAACTACATGCCAGCAACAGAAGTGTTTGTCTTCATGTGTAATACCAGTACTATCACAAACAAGATCATCAGTAATTGCATCATTCAGTATTGAATGTTTTAATGCACAATATGCTGCTATAAATAGTTGATATCAGTGTTCTTTATTTCTCTTTTACTACAAGAATAAGCTGTACTGATATTTAGTATCTTCCTATAGTGACTGCACCTATGATAGTGGGTCCATACCAGCTTATTTGTGTCAGTATCTGTCTGTGCCATAAAATGAACTAACCAGTAACACATTTTTCATGAATCATAATTAAATTCAAAGTACTAATAAACTTGTACTGAAATAAATTCATGTTTAATTAGAAGAACACATGATCTGGCACACTTTGGGGACTTTTTACGTGCCTTGCATGAGAATGCTTGCAGGTTTTGCAAGGTGCAACATGAAGTAGAATCTGAATTAAAAACATAATTTTGATCACACTAAGACTGTTGACACTGGCAGTAGGACTTGTCTGGTCCTGCATTAACAATTCGCCTTTCCATATAACTTTAGTTTAAAATTCAACTGATCCTTAGAGTTTGGGGCTTTTTTCGTTTGGTTGGTTCTTTTTGGGGGTTTTGTTAATTTTGTTTGTTTGTTTTTTTTGGGTGGAGGGTTATGTGTGTGTGTGTTGAAGATTGATTTTTTTTTTTCTTTAGCATTATATTTTTATTTTTGTATATTTATATGCATTCCTTTTATTACAGAGACACCTGGTGGCCTTTGGGTGTATTTACAGAAACATTTTTCTTTTTTTTTTTTTTTACTGGATTTGCTTTATCATTTATATATCACTTATTTAGAACCTCCTCCGTTATGGTACTATATAATTTGCAAATCAAATTGAGAACACTTACACATTATCCAACATGTACTAGATATTGATACTCATGGCTGATCATGATTATTTTTCTAGAATCTTCCCTGCCAGAGCTGTATGCAAGAGAGATTTGAGCATATTATAGACTAAGTGGAGTAAAAACATATTTCTTCCAGAATTTAATTTTTAGAATAATAGGTATTTGGTTTTCATGTTTTCAGTATCCAGTTTATATATTCTGTTTCTGATTTGTCATATTCTAAGAGACTGAAATAATGACCAAAAGGTTCTGTCAGAACCAGTTTAATGTTCAGATCAACAGGTTAGTATATGAAGGAAATGCTTTCTACAATAGAAACACTGGCAAGAACAGGACTATGCTACCATAGAAAAGTTTTAATAATACTCCATGCATACGTCATTTTTTAAATAATAGACGATTACAGGCAATTACACAGCATAATAGGTAATTACACAGGATACTATCGTTAGATCTCTTCTTACACCACTCCCAGACTGTCAGGCAGACGGTGTCGATCAGGTCCTGATGCAATGCCTCTGGTGATACAGCAGCTTCTTCCAGTTTCCATGACTGTAGCTGTCCTGCCACAGCAGCCCTTGACATGCACCCACAGCAGGGACCTGTTCAGACAACTCCAGCAGATTCCTGACCTTCTTGTAATGCAGCAGGGCACAGACATAACCTGCTGCAACTAGGTGGACAGGTGCTGTTGTCCAGCCACAGCCTTCTGAACCAGCAGCTAGGCTTCGGTTTTAGGTAAAAAAAAAAATAAAAAAAATCTCCATCCACTTTTTCCATATGGGCATGTTCTGCTAAGTAAATTTTAAATGCTAGGTATCTATATTTTAGTAAGGGTGGGGGTGGGTGGGAGTCAAACTGAATTTTTGCTCCTAAAATACATTCCGTTCACTTCAAGGAATACAAATAACATAAGGACATTATTATCCAAATTTAGAATGTGGTTTTACAGCTTTTACTGTAAGGAAACAAAATTGACATTGCAATTATTTTCATTGGTGATTATCTTTCTGAGTTGTTTTTTTTTCATTCAGTAATTATCAGACTTGCATCCATGAAGTCATTTAATTAATGCAGTCATTTTTTATTTAAAGTAATATTTGCAGACACTTTGAAGTAATTTTTTGCAATGCTTACATTTACACTTCATTTGAGGAGTGGTTTTCACATCTGAATTTCTGTTGTGCTTAGTGCAGTGATTTTCTGTATGTTGCCATGCTGATTTGATATACTTTGAAACTTCAAGAGAATAATTAATGTAAAAGAAATGTATGAAACTGTAGGGACCTGTCCTCTGCAAGATTTGCTTTTGCTTTATTATACTTTAATTTTCACTCTTATGCTGGCTGCCAGAATACTTCCCTGTCACTATGACTATAGGAACTAGAACACATTAACAGTATTTTAGGGAGATCCAGAGGAAATATAAAGAGTTATTCAACAGCATTTTCTTCCTAACTTAGCTACATCTTTTTATAGCAAAAATATTCAGCATATAGGAGGCAAGAAGAAGAAAACAAAAGAAAATATGCTTTAAATTAATGTTAGTTAACATAGCTGATGGTGTAATTTAAGTCAAAGCACATTACTAATAGTGTGGTCAGATAAAATTAGAGGTATTCTTGGTGTGCAGCAGATGTTACCTGGCAAATAAAAACCTTGTAACTTGAGTCAGGAGACAGGCAAAAAGTTGAAATTATGCATGGATGAAGTAATTAGTGAATTCTTCAAGACTTGGTTCAGAGTAATTTAAACAAGGATTACTTGTACATCTTGACAACTTTTAGACCTGGCCCAGAAAACTGAATGCCTGTATTTGCAAGTGTTGTTTTTCTTTAATAGAAAGATGGTTGCAGACAAAGAAATAATACTTTTGGAATTTACATCAATTTGTTTGGCAAGAAGTTCTTCTTTAACTTGATGGAACTGTGCTGAATCTAGGATTGGAGAGCAAGCTTCCATTACTGTCACTCACTTAATAAGGGAATGTCCCCCCACGGTAGGGAGTGAACAACTTACATGCCTCATACAGTCTGAATCCTCACCAGATGTAAAGTAGAATTAGAACATGCTTTCGTAATAGATTTTATTGGTTAAAAAAAAAAAAGTTTCCTTACCTCTTAGCACTATTAAATAGTTATCTTTCCCCTTTCAGACTTTTCAGTTATTGTCTGTATTTGACAAAACTAAATTGTTACTAAAGCAATGGTTCCCTGCTGATGAACAATGTTACATAGCTTTTCTTCGTCATACTGATGACTGTCTGGTTGGGTGGTGTCATGTAAGTGATGACAATCGCATGTCAGAAAGTTGCAAATCTGAAAGTGGAGCAGGAACCTTCCCCTGAGTGCCAGAAGTAACCAGCTTCCAGCCTCCATCTTCATGGGAGGCTTGATTTTCTTACACCTGATAAGCACAGAGTTTACCTGCACTCTTTTCATTACTGTTGAAGGTTCTTGAAGCTGCAGGGTCTTGGAGATGATCCTGTTGTTGTGGGATGTTATAAGTGACCATCACCTCCACCATTTCCAGCCACTGAGGACCATCCTAGTGTGCCAAGACAGAAAAGGATCTCTGTCCCAGGCTGGTCCTTGGCATTGTCTCTGTTGACCCCTTTTGTGACCAAGTTTGTGTCTCTGTGGGCTATTGTTTATGGTTTTCTCCTTTAGTCATTATCGAGTAAAGAATACTCAATGCATTGAAAATGTTCTTGATCCGATGATGATTTTAGTGAATCAGGTGCTCTCCCCTTCCACATGCCCTTACACCAAACTATTTCTCATAATCTCTGATGTTACACAGTCTGGTGACCTCCTCCTGCAGCCACTTTGCTTGGTCACAAGAGCAGGCTGGCAAGGAGCCCAGCTCTCCTTGCTCCAGCCTCAGCCAGAGGCCCCAGACATCCCTGCGGCCACGTCCCTGCAGAGCTACAGCTCCTCTGGAGCTCACGCTGGTTCAAGGCCTTTGCTGTGCCAGAGCAGTTCCTCCAGCAGAGCTTGGGGACTATGCCCTGTGGGACATCACCAGCGCTGCTGAGTGTAGGAAGGCACTTCTCAGCAGAGCATCTGTCCCCCCTTTTCTGTGCACTCTTCTGTGCCAACTGCTGCTGGTGCCTCCCTGGGCAGTGCCCTGTGTCTGACAGTGCCCATCACCCATCACACCAGAGCAGATCTGTAATGGCCATGAGGTCAAGAAGCAAATAGACTGGATTTGGTGTGCTGCACATTACATAAAGATTCCAGTCATGGCCCAGGGACAAATGAGGTTGGTGGAGAGGATTACTGTGACTTCTGGGACTTCTGGGATGAATCCTGTTCTAGTCAGCTGACACATAGTGGTGCAGTAACAAGCAGATATAGTTGAGATACAGCCTTTACAGAAGAGGGGTTCTCTCCATACAGATGGTCTGGACATGCTGAAGGCTGTCTTTTTTTATTTTTAAGACTTCCATATAACGTTTTGATTAATCAAGATATACCTGCTCTCTGATGATAAAATAAAGTTTACAGGTTTACCCAGTTCTTTAGATGAAGGGAAATATTTCAGCTTTTCAAGTTTCTTGCTTCCCTCCCCCCTTGTTCCCATATAAGTAACAATATGAAGATTCTATAAAGCAAAATTCTCAGAAAATCTTAAAGCATTTTTCTGTTTTAAAGATTGGGTAACTGAGGCACATAAAAAGAATGTGAGGTGTTTATGCACTGCAGCTTTAAGAGACAACCGAGGGTCTTGAAAAAAAACATGTCAAAAGCCAAAACTAGCAAAATCACTAATTGTAAGAAGTAGCCATTTGACTAAATGCTTGGGAGATACACTGCATTGTTAGTAGGAACCAGGAGTGTCTTATAGGAAAGAGAAAAATCTTTAAATGATGCGAAAGGTTTCTTCTCCTGTGATAACCACACTGCCTTGAAAATAGTCACAGCATATGTTTAGACCTTACCTATATTTTATCTCAAAATTAACAACAAACACATTTCAAGTATAAAAACTACATATTCTTGTCTGAAATACTGCATTTTGCTGGATACACCTTCATTCTTATTGCACCTACTCTGTAACATGGACATTATGCTGGTGCAGAGTCCAGCTAATAATAATAATGATGTTATTTTACATAATTTTCATTTGAAGAAATTACTTATGTCTGTGAAATCAATCAAACAGCTTCTGTAGATAGTAGCTAGTAGATTCTGATTATGCAATTCTTAAATATTGCATTCACTATAGGATAAATAATGAGGTATTAATAGTTTTCAGTTTTAATAAATTTTCTTAAAATATACTTTTAACCATTCTGAATTATTTTATGTGCTCAATTTAATTTTCATAATTATTCTTCAGTAAGCAAATCTACATAAATACCAGAGCTGTTGACATAAAATTTAATAAGCAAGTATTTGTATTAGAACTTGGATTTTAATTTTATTTGATCTTACCAGACAAAGTAGTCAGTAACTATTCACAACTAACTGTGTGTTCAGAATGCAGACTAGAAATTGCATAGATACAATTTTCCAGTTGTGTAAAGGGCAAATAGACCGAAATATTTTTAAGGAAACAATTGTAAATAAAATAAAAGGAAAAAAAAATCAAATTTATTTAAATATTTTCCTGTATGTTGTTATCCTGATACTGTGAAAAATCTGATTTTTTCCCCTCACTAGGCTGTATTTCACATATGCAGAAAGCATTGTCAATGAGACACTACTCAACATCTGCAGGAAAAATTGCTCTGTAGCTTCCTTAGTCTTTTTTTGGTAACTCCATGGTTAAAATTTCCTACAGTTAAGATGGAAAATGACTTTGCAATTTCTGGCTAAAGTGCTATATCAGATTAAATATAAGTAAAATAACTTCTTAATACTGCCCTCTGTAATTTTAATACCCATAGATCTCATTAACCACACAAACATAATCCCATTTAGTTCATTCAAGTTTCTGTGTCACTATGCATATGATGACCACCACCATTCTCGAATCTGAACAGATTAATTTGTTACTGTAGGTCTGCATGTGTTCATATACCACCAAATATCTGTGTTTCCTTTCTCCCTCTTCTAATGGAGGGGATTTATAGACATACTGTAGCAGGGGATGTAATATGTTTGCATGGTGGAAAAAAAAAAGAGAAATAAATTAATTTTTGTTTTTTTAAGAACAGTATTATATTGTTTCAGATGGACATTCAGGCACGTTTTTATTTCTTTGCAATGATTCTGACATTTTTGCTTCTTCAAGGGCTGTTTGACAAAGAGGGTGATTAATTCCCAGGGTTTTTCTTTTCTTCGGTGAAATAGTTTCTAAATTGTGGATAATAGCAAACATCTGCAGAGCTCTACTTGTAGAGCCAACAGGATGCAAGTAGATTGTGGGGTGCTAATGTAATAGCTGTGATAAAAACCAGACACTGTATTAATGAAAACCAGCCTCTTAGGCTGGTAACTATTATGATTTTCTGTATTGTATCTCTCTGTATACTTTCCACTTAAGAAGGGTTGTCCCCTTTTGAAAGAAAGTCACTGCAGTATGCTATGCAGAGCTTAAACCACATTGCATTCACCATGTTACCTGCAGGACATCTTTCCATGGTTGCAGACGGGAAAGAGAGCCACCAGCCCAAGCGTCTAAGACTGTGAAGCACCAAGAGAGACCCTTAGGCCACTGCGAGGGCTGCTGGCCCCGTGGTCTGTCAGGGAGTGGGGAGGTCTCCATTGGGGTCTGTCAGGGAGTGGGGAGGTCTCCATCGGGGTCTGTCAGGGCAAGGCATGTCAGGCAGTACCTGTCCCAGTGGCCCAGCTAGGGGCACTGGGGCAGGCTCAGCCCCGGGCACTGGGCACCTCCCTGGGCCCATGGATGGGCTGAGCAGATCTGTGGGAGCGGGAGAGCAGCCTTGCTGCAGCAAGTGGCATTGTTCTGTTTGAATAGAAGGATACAGCAGGACCCACAGAGATCATTCCTTGTATTTAAAACATCCAAGCAAACATAACAGTACTGTGGATTTTCTTTTAGAGCCAGATATTTTCTGTCACTAGACAGACAGTTCTGCACTGTGATGTCCTAGCTTTGTCATCTATTGTCCTGAGGTTAGAGGCTTAGAATCACAGCTAATGTTTTTCCACAGTTCAAAAAGTAAGATTTGATTTCCCTTGCTGTAATCTGAAAGTATGAACATATTATCTGTCATTTTTGGGATTTGAGACACGATTACACATGCAAAAATTCAGCATTTTCCAGATAAGAGTTTCAATATCAGAGAGATTTTTTAGGATTTCTACCTCATGTAGTTGACAGAAGTATAATTACAGAAGAATTTTCTAAACGCTGTCTCAAAATACCAAAATTTCAAACATACTTACTTATCAAGAAAGCACTTGTACAAGGTATAGCATTAGACAGTCCACATACATGAATAAAATATTACTGTTTTATATAACTAGTAGTGCACAAAAATGACACACAGCTGGACGCCAGGCTGAGGCCCCCAACAAAAATTTTCTCAGCCAACTTTTTCACAGCCTGTGTAGAAAACATTCCTGTTGCCAGATGTTTTGTTGGGGTTAGATCTGTGATATCCTCTCTGGAATGATGGCCAGCATCTTTGTAACAAGCAGCTTAGCTTATGTCTTAGCTTTCCAGCATCCCACTGATTTTCAGAGAACTCAGTGTCCTCCTTTCGGGCTTTGAAGCTGCAAAAGAAAGTAATGTTTTGTTGGCTTGTGAACCAGTCTGTCAACATCTTGGAACTGTAAATTACAGCATGCTTACTACAGTTTGCTTGGATTGGCAGAAACTAGTTGTACACATGTCAGCATCCTGTGATTATTAGCAGCAGCAGAAACTAGAAGAGCTAACATAATGTGGGACTAAATGAGATATCTGGTAAAAATATTTTTGAAGATTGCTGTTATCCTGTTATCCTGTTCTGATTTTTCCATTCATGTGAGAAATTATTCTGCTTTTATTGACCTGAAAACATTATGTTCTGGCAGGCAATCATACAATCTTGATTGAATTTCAAGAAAAAAAAAGACCCTCCCAGCATTTTTACTTATAGTATTTCAAATTTATTTGCTTGTTTTGGCACTCTCTTTTTCTCCTATATCTAAGAATTGGGTTTCTGCACATTTTTTTAAAGATTCTAATCTGACAGCGTCTAGCAGTCTGAATTCCATATCATGTGTCATTTACTTCCTGTGTGACATACATTATATGCATTTACTTCTTCTGCAAAGGCACAAAAAATATTATCATAAGGTTGTTGTGGGATCTAATATTTATAAAACATGCTCTAATCCTTTCCGTTGAGAAGTCTCATGAGAGAATATTTATGCTGTTCAGAATGTTAGCTCTGAAGAATATGAACATACAAACCAAACATCTAATTAAAAATCTCTCTACGTGAAGATTTACTTTGGCTTTTAGTTAAATTAGTCAGTATTATATATGATCTATAGTTATTCTGTACATTAGACCAATATTGATATCGAAAAAAGTATTAAAGAGTTTAAGTACTTAAAAAGGGAATGTGGGAGAAGTTGACACATTATATGAAAAAGCTTTTTTGTAATTCTGTCATTTCTTTATCCCAGATGTTACATTTCCCCTGGTATCATTGCTTATAAAGTACAGTTTAACTTTTTGTTTTATTATTTGTAATAAGGTCTGTCTTTATAAGTGTCGTTTTATCATTGAACCTCATAACACAACGAGGATGAATTTGAAATATCCATGAACATTAAGGAAAATGTGAGAGTTGGGTGTCCCAGGTAAAGTCTAGAGTAGGATTTAAAGGGTAGACTTTATTAACTTGCTATGCCAGTGACTTTCTGAGAAGTCACAGTCCCTGTGTTTTGCAGTCTTAGTTTCAAAAAAGGGAAACTGTGCTAACATTAATTTGTAGGAATTTAGATGCTCTGAGAATCTTATGTTTCCAGCTACCTGAAGGAATTTTTAACAGGATTTCATCAGAATGGTTGTATTGCTCCATGCTGATTTAGATATACTTTTATTAGCTGCTTACATTGAGAATACGGGTGCCAGTAACTGAAAATTAGTTTCTATACGGATTCTTCCATATTGTTGCTAAATGAATACATGGTTTCTAAAACCTTCAGTGTTCTAGGGCTAGCATGCCTTAGTCTGCTTTATTTTAATGGAAGACTCACACCAAATCCAAATAGGTAGAAACGTGTTTCAGCAAAATGTTTATTCACTAAAAACACATATCAGCAACAAAACTCTTGATGCAAAAGTTTTGTCTTCAATTACTATTCCATGGGTGCCGAGAAAAGGGGGCTTAAATTCTAATGATAATACTACTTTGAAAATTAATAAAATATATTTACTTTTTCATTCACCAATTTAGAATTTTGAGATGACTACATAACAACATGAAGTGCTCTCATTTTGTCTTTCTAAATTTCCCTTCTATATTTTTACAGTTGATTGTTAGAAATTTCTGGATAATAATTGCTTTTTAGTCTACTTTCTCATAGGACAGGAAAATGCTTCTCTAGCTGTACAATGGAAACAGTGTCTTTTCTTAGATACTGTAAAACCTTCTCTTCCATCACTTCAGTTGGGCAGCTTTCAGCACGAGATGCTAGTGAGATACAACTGAGGGGTACGAAGGTGTTTTTTTTGTCAGAGAATACATGTGTCAATAGGCTAGAAGTTGTAAGCTCCCAGGGTAGGTGTTTGCAACCCCTCTGAGAACGGCTCAGCCCTCTTGGGCCACACAAGCTGTCACCTGGGGAAGGGCCAGGCTCCTCCAAACAAGCCAACCTGCCATGCTGCTGCTGCTGTTCCTGAGTTGTCTTCCAGTTCCATGGAGCTGGCAGAAGAGAAAGGTCTTGCAGTTCTAGTCAGTACTTTTGAGTCCTGGAGCTATTAGTTGTTGCTGCTCCAACAGTTGCACTTCCATCTGTTTTCACTTTCCATATCTTGCCTAATTTTAGTTTGTCTGCTTTCTCACACCTCAACAAGAATTTTCTCAGCAAACCAGAGCCAAGGTCAGACAGAGGGGCTGTACAAACCAGGGACAGCTGAACCCCACAGCAGAGGGTCACACAGCTACTAATGAGAAAAGTTACTGTGAGAAAAGTACTGGTATCAAAGCCAAGAAGGCAGTGAAACAAAAAATCAAAGTCCAAGTGTGGAAAAAAGGGCAAAAGAACATAGTATAATTTTTTTAAGACACTGGACGCATCATAAAAGTATGATCTATTCAAAGTCTAGCTTTGAAATTCGTGTCCCTAAATTCAGCTATGAAGTCGTGGCCAAGTATAAAGGTACACTGATGAAAGATAACTGTCAGAGGTAACAAAGGCCAAGTATATATTCTTAAATTCCAGTATGGAATTAACTTTGATTTCTGTAATACAGTTTTGGTTTATATTGATTTGATTTAAAATATCCAGTATTGACTGAATTGAAAAAAAATACATCATTAGATGTGCCGTGGCCCTGGGGCATCACTAGCCCTGCCTGCCCCTGCCCACAGCCCAGGACCCCATTGTGTCCCCTGACCCAGCAATGCCCCAGCCAGGCTGGTCTCCAGTTCTCCACAGCCCTGCCCTGATTTGCCGTGGGTCCCCACATGAGTCAGCCCCACATCTCAGCCTCTGCCTGTCCCTAACCCCATCCCCAGGCAGCTGCCCTATGCTGCCCTGTTGCCACCCAGCTGCCTGCTCCTGACAGACCATGGGGACACCCATGACCATCACAGCCTCTGTGGTGCCCTGACACCTTGCACAAAACTGTATTCAGAGCATATTAGGTGTAAGAAGTCCTACGCACAAGACTTTTCATCAAGGGACGTGATGTCCAAAAGAAATGCTACAGTTTTGTAATGAATATATCAATATCAATTCAAATGGCAGCTGAAATTTAACCATGAGGGATGTAATACAGACTGGTTAGTATTATTGCATTGAGGCTCAGGACATATTTGCTTTTTTTCACGGTTCTGCTACTGAGGTGCTTGTGAGTACGATAAAGTCAAATAACTTTCCACCTAAATTCTCTATGGGAAGATGAGAATTATGATGCTTTCGCTTTTGTTGAAATCTGCTTTATAGAGATTTGGCGGGGATTTTTTGCTGAAGTCTGTGGATAAAGAACTGAGATTTACTATTTCATACACATGCATGATGTATCTCAACCAAAGCCTCCTGAAACAGTTTCTATAACTATTGTACTTTGCAATACACAGGTTGAATTGTTACTTAAATAATTCATTATTTTCCCAGTCTCATGGCAGATTCGGGCTGGGTGGAATTCAGTGAATAACTTTGTTCATCTTCACTCTTCAATGTCTGCTCAAAGTGTTCATTTCTGAAAACAAACTAGGCAAGATTTCTGCCTTATTCATTATATGCTATTTGATTTTTAAGCTTATTTTGACAGCACAAATATTTCAGTAATGTTGAATTTGGATACTCTAGTTTGACTCACAGTGCATGAAGTACATTGCGTTCCAAAGAACAGAAAAAAACATTGTTTGTTATTAATTTTTAAGTCTTGTAAATATCATTATGGCTAAATAATTTACCAAGTGACTTAACTGTTTATCAAAATGTCCTTGGTATCCTTCATTTGAAACAGGTTATTTTTAAGCCCAAGTGCCTGTACCATTGTCTCAGCTTCATTAGTCAGCTCCAATCAGGACTCTCTTAACTAAGCCATAAAAATTGTTAATATAAGTGATATAAAAGCTGATTTAATCTTTTCCCATGCAGGAGGCACATAGAGTCAAGTTGAAACACAGTGTGTTTCTAACTACCTGGAAATGTCCATGAACGTTTCTCCCAGAATGTAGCCATATGAGCAACAAACATCTGAAAACAC
The DNA here is from genome assembly GCF_001604755.1 of Lepidothrix coronata. Classification (NCBI taxonomy): domain Eukaryota; kingdom Metazoa; phylum Chordata; class Aves; order Passeriformes; family Pipridae; genus Lepidothrix; species Lepidothrix coronata. The sequence goes on along the minus strand of NW_016690255.1, from coordinate 3,305,123 downwards.
CAATATGTTTATGTTCAATCTGCAAAAGGTGGCAGAACAGATGTTTCTCACTTAATTGGAAATGATAGCACATGTGCTGATTTGTCCCAGAACATTTTTGCTGCTGAGACAGTTTTATTGAGAAGTAAAAATTTTCCATTGACAACATTTTTTCTTTTTATACTTTACCATGGTGACAGAAGTCACATTTTAACGTAACTATAGCCATGACTTCTTTGTCAGAATCTGAATCTGTGGTTTCATACCTTATTAGATTTATAAAAAATTATGTGTGTAGGACAATTATTGCTCGAGAAGCAAGTACTTCCTTGCTTGGAATGTTTGGTTTCTATCAGAACAAAAGAATAGAGGTAAATATATAGGAAAATAGTTATTTTAAATATTATATAAACAATAAGATGAATAAAAAAATATTATCAAAAGTTTCCATAACTCGATGCAGTTCAGTTTTGCAAACTAGCAATTTATTTGTACCATAGTATATATGGAAGATTTTATTGAAGCAAAGATTGTCTTGATTTCAGCACAATTTCATATACATAACATAAATACATTTTAAACTGCTTAATTACCTATCTCTATTAAAATTCTCCATTACTCCTATTCTAGAATATGAATATTATCAGCAGAAAAAAAATTTGAGCTAACTGTGGCTATGTGCTCACAGAAAAAAAAAAAAAGGAGATACCAGAATAGCTATTAACTTTAGTTGTAGTCTACTTCAAGAAACACATCCAGATTCTAATCTTCTCCTGTTTGATATTAGATTACCTATTCTCTTTTTCAGTTGTATTCTGTTGACTTTTATAAACCTTGATTTGTTTCCTGTGTTAGTACAACTGACACACCATATATATGTTAAGAGAATTATAAAATACATATATGCATAAATTTTGAGTAAGAAAGTATTTGCACAGGTAGTTAATATTTTATGATAGACATTTTTCTATTGTTGAAAATAAAAGTAATCTTTTTGGGCAAGCTTTTCAAAGATATCTCTCCTAAATATCTTGCTTCTTTAATGAAAACTTGGATAGGGTATCTAGTCAGGATATCTATTCAAAATGCAGTGTCTTCAAACACTAAAAATATCAGGCAAAGTAGGAACAAGCTATCACCACTTCTTTGTTTCTGTACATTATCCACTTTCCTCAAACGAGGAGGAGCACATTAAGATGACAGACTATATCGGTTCCACTTTTCAAGTTGCAGCTGTTGGCACCGGTTGATGGTTATTCTTTCATAGGATAAAGCATCAGCATAATCATAATATTTTCTGCTTTTTAGCCTCAGTTAAAAGGTTCCTATCTATGTTCTTTCTGACTTCGGTTAAATCTAGTCTTCCTCTGGTACAGAAAATATATTCATTTCAGTGAAACTTAAATCCAATGAAATATTATATGCTAGTAAACCGTGCTAGTACAAACTAACAGTGTGCTTAGGCCTTCATAAAAAAAAAACAAACATGGTTTGAACTTTAGGAGAGGAAATTTTGTCATATATTTCCTTAATTTCATCTAAACATATTGCACAAGTCAGAGAGAACTGAGGGGAAGTATTAGGTGACCGAGAGAGGATCAGAAGGAAATAATTTTCTATCCTCATGGAGAAATCTAGGGCTCTAGTGCAAAGCATTCAGGTCAGGCACCTTTGGCATTTCTTCCTTCCCTGCCAGAAAGGATATACAATTTGCTGTCTCCTCACAGCTGCCCACGGAGACCCTCAGCAGGAAATGCAGTAAAAGCTGATACCAATGCAGGTGTTCTCACTCAGCATGAAAATCAAAAATCCACAGAATTATAGTCTGCTGAAAACAGTTTTTCTGGTTTCTCTATCCTGCTTCCAAATTAAATATTGTTAAGCCCTTTCCACCTATTACTCAGAATTTCAAGCTTTAGAAGGTAATAATCTTTTAGATCAGATAAACTTAGAATTTATGATGTTGGAAAAGACCTCTAAGATCATTGGCACCACTATGTTCACCACTAAACCATATTCCCAAGCGCCACACAAAATCAGAGACTATCCTGAGCTGGAAGGAACTCGCAAGGATTATTGACACACCCACATGCCTTTTGAACACGTCCGGGGGTGGTGATTCCACCAATCCCCTGGCAGCCTGTTCCAAGGCCTGACCACCCTCTCAGTAAAGAAATTTTTCCTAATACCCGATCTAAACCTCCCCTAGTGCAACTTGAGGGTACTTCCTCTACTCCTGTCACTTGTTTTCTGGGAGAAGAGACCAACCCCCATCTGGCTACACCCTCGTTTCAGGTAGTTATAGAAGCTGATAAGGTCTCCCCCGAGCTTCCTTTTGTCCAGGCTAAAGAACCTCAGTTCCTTCAGCCACCCCTCATTCGACTTACTCTCTAGACCCTTCACCAGCTTTGTTGCCCTTTGTTCTAATTATGCGTGATGTTGAAACTGGGAAAAATTAATCACTAAAGAAGATAATAACTTATAATAATAACAATTTCATTTAGATTTCTAAAGCAGAATTCATTATTTATTAGGCAGATGTCAGATCTTGGTGTGCATAAAGAACAGTTTAAAGCTAAAAGCATGTGGTTGATTTTAAACAACCCAATGTCATGCGTCTCCCCTTAGCATTTGCTAAAACCAATAAGGAAGAAAAAATTCATGCCAAAGATGAGGTGATTTTGTTATTTCCTGAGTGTTTTCTTGAGTAAGAAACCCTATTAATATCAAGCTTTTCAATCTTTTCTTTACTTCTGCTGTTATGCTTGAATATTTTGCTTTTATTTATACACACAACTTTAAGGAGTAGTAATCAGCAGGTAGTAGGTTTCATCTCCTATTTCAGTGAATATCAGCTTGCCATCTAATTTATATCTTCATATAAATTAACGTACTTTGTAGCCAGACTATAAAATTAATTTTAACACAAATATTTCCATGGTCATATGTGTGAGTGTGGGGGTTTTTTTTTCTGCATTGGTGAGATATTTGGTCACAAAATACATAGCAGAACACTGCACTTATTTATGAATAAAGACAAGGCTGAAACTACACATAAGTTAAACTAGCAAGTTAACTTCTTCAGGCTGATCTCAATGATTCAAATCAGCCACAGATATAGAAACATTACACAGAAAATATGTGCATATAGAAAAAAAATGGGAAAAGAAATGGTCTATCTGTCTTTTAAATCTGTTCTTTCAGTCATGGAACTGTTGACAAACTGATCACTCATGTTCAGGGTTACCAACAGATATAACTAGCTGAAGGGAAACTTTTACAACTTACGTTCAGCAGCAGTCATTCTTATTGCCAGATGAATAAAAGCAAATACTGACACATTTAACAGAAAACAGCATTGTTTCTTGTTCTTAAGAAAATGGTTATTATATCTAGTGTTCTGAAAGGTTTTCAGAACACTATATACATAGACAAAATTATCAGTTACATGGAAAGTTTCTTGGTTTGCTTATTTGAAAAGTCAAAAAACAATTTCCATCTCATTTGGTCCTGTCGTCCCTTCACAATACTGTGTACGTTTCAGTTTGTCTGTTTTAGCTTAAAATGATAAACGGTTGCATAGTTTTGATTTGTAATTAATAAGGCATTCCTATTGTTATTAATCTTTTCATTGTAGTAAACTAAATTTTTACAATCTGTCACATAATGTATCAAATTTTTTATTTTAAAACTGATCGTGTTTTCTTTCTTACCACCTTTCTGTCTTTAACTGATCTCTTGGAGGGTGGGCAGAGAGAAGAAAAACAAACAATTGAGCAGAAAGGTGCAATAGAAGATGTACATTGAGTATTTCTTAGTCTTCAGAGACATATAGCCGTGAAACATTTTTTACACAGATCCTTTGATCTTTGCAGATAAAATCTCGAGGTGTACAGATGTGATTAAAAGTATCCTTTAACATTTCTATAAGACTTTTTGTAATTAATTTTAATTAGTAACATTTTTCAAGACTGTATTACCTGGAAAATTTCAGCTACAACTTAAACTTCTAATACAAGATGAATTCATACTTGGTTAAGACAAGCAGTCACAATGATGTTGGCCTTAACTAAACTCTGTTAGGTGAAAAGCTGATCACCTGTTCAGGTATAAGCAGACCTTAACTCTTAGTGTCTGTTTGTAGAACAGTAGAACTCAAGGTGCTAAGAGATTCAAGGCTTATCTCTGAGATAGACTGATGGTAGCCATCATCCAAGTAAAAAAATTAAATTCATCAGTAATCTAAGTATGCTTGAGTTACTGTATTAGTTTATAGATGGTTCCTGTTTCTAATTTAATATCTAAATTTGCCCAAATATTTCTTGTCTTTGCAAATTTATATTTTTAGGCATGTTTTTCATTTACAACACAGTTTTTAGTGATTACGAAAGCTGAGTCTTCAGAGCTAAATTACAAGAGATGGAGAACAGATCTTTTGTGTTAGAAAATTATCTCTCTCAACTCTAATGCTGTTTTTCTTTAGAGAAGGAATGGAGTGGAGATTTAGCAGAACAAGGAATGGAAAAGCCTCACCATAGAACAATTTCAGAGTGGATGCTTGCACTGCAAAATATTTTTTTTTTTTAGAATACAAGTAAAGATGTCACTGTAAGGGTGAAGGGATCCTTACTTATATATATTTTCATACATAAATTTGGTTGGCTTGCTTTAGTTTCCCCTCCTGCACACACAATTTTCATATATTATTCCCAACTTCATTTAATTATTCCAAATATTAGAATGATGGATTAAGTTACTAATATTTTATATTTTTAAATGATCCCTGTAGCTGCTCACACTATCCCTCTGAATTGTGTAAATGAATGAAGGTTCTACAGAATGGTTTTTATTTTGTTTTTCTTTTGCTTTCCTGCCCTTTGTTTCTTGTTCAAAAAAAATGCTAGACATCAACTTAGGTCAAGTTAAACAGTACAGAATGTATTTCTTTGCCTTATCTATGACAGGATCTTGGATATTGGGAAAGTTCGTCCTTTCATTTCTTCTAGGCATTCTTGTGCTTAAGTATGATGGAAAGCCACTAAGAATGGAAAGAGAGAATTAGATTAAGCAGAAAACACTAGAGAGAGGATGATCTGAAGCAGTACAAGACTGTGCTGAGCAGTTTGCTATTGAAAAATGTGAAGTTAAACTGTAAAAGAAGGTGCTAAATGAGAGAGCAAATGTTTTGTTAATGTATAGACATCAGTCTTAGTACTCCTTTAGAAATTACAAAGATACATAAGTCCCTGACAAAACCAGAATGCAGGTAACAGGCAGTTCTATTCCATTTCAGTAAAAAAGTTGTACAACAACATGGCCACAGCTCTAGTCACATTAATATGGAAAATAAGTTGAAAATGGACTCAAGTTTCCCATTGGTATGTTCCCATTGAACATAACTGTTCAAAATGAAATTCAGTCAACTCAATAGTAATCTTAATAATTTCCTGTGAAATGGATATACTTTTCAGGATAACCCATAGAAGTCACTTGCATATGTGTTAACTTCAGGGCTCTCAAGGGTACAGTTAGAATGACTTTGTTTACCAAGGGGCTCCTCATTAATGAGGGATTATGTGGAAGAGTCTTTTTTAGAATAGATGTACTGGAAGAAGTATGGGTTATTTTAGATACAAGACATTTGTGACAGTCTTAAACCTCAGCTGTGTCATGCTGTCTTCATGGATCTTGATCTGTTCAGACCATTGCTGATAGGTAAACTCTGAAATGTTAACAAGTATGGCTGCAAGACTATATGGAAAGAGCCTGAAAAATTGTGCATAATACTTTTAGTAAGATGATATTTTAAACTATAAAAGAGATTGGTGTCTTTAGATTAATGTCAGCTCTCATTTACAGCCAATTCTAGTGCAAGGACTGGTGTAGTACTTGCAGACTATTTGTAACATGCAAATACATTCACAAATACTGTTCCTGCTGTCATGACTGACAGTGATTTGCACCACAACTTTAATTCAAGACATTTGCCTGACACTCTGCCAAGACTAGTGGTTTTTTTGTTGTTGTTGTCCTCGTTGCTTTTTCCTCTAATACGTTTTAGTAATATTGTTGGAAGTGGTGTATGTCTCTTTGTGGTACTCTCTTATGTTATATATAATAGTCTTAGGTGATTATTAATATTTGTTTTGAAACTGTGATTGATTTTTCTAACAATAACAGGTTAACAAAAAACAGAGTAAAAGTTTGCAAGAAGAGATTCTTGCAAACCAAACCAACCAAAATTACACTGATCCTATCCAAAACAAACAAACAAACAAACAAAAAATAAACAGGCACATGCTTGACTTTCTACATAGAAATGCACTCTGGGTTCCAATTCTCATTTAATCCTGGGAAAGGACAACTAACCTAATCGAAGTAATCGCAAAAGTGTGGAGCAAGATCTTAAAGATGTTCTTGCTTTTTAAGGCCTCTTTAACTGCAGTTGACCTATAAGTAGAACTAACAGAGTAACTTTCAACATCTATATGCCGCTAATGTTCATCTTAGTTTTGGGCTACAGGAAAAAAACCAGGAACACATCTTTCTTTGGATGTTATTTATAATCTGATGATTCAAAGACCTAATTATGATAGCTTCTTTTCTGAAATGGATACAGATGAAGTCCAGATATTGAAACCTAAATGAAAACATTCTTTTTATTAATAACATAGAAGCTTCCATCTTGCCAAATATTGTCACTTAAAATGCTGAAGATACAAGATGTTTTCATTATTGAGAATGGCAGTCTTACAGAGAGATAGTGTTGTGTCGCGGTAGGAATGGCCGTGCGACACGAAAAAAGATTCCAGCAAAGTTTATTCCAAGGAAAAAGCAGGAACACCGGGGCTGCAAAGCAGCCCCTTAAGTACAGTTTTTGAACACACGTAATGCACAAGGGTAGGACAGTTCAAACTTTCACACCAGAATTCTTACAGCTAATAGGTGCATTTTCTAAACTCTACTTTCTCATAACAACTTTGCTCTTTCTCAAAACAGCCCTGTTCTTTCTCACAACAGTCCTGAGCACCTGCTCTTATTTTTCTCTCATGTTGATGTTTTTCCCAGCCACTCTCGTTCAAAACAGGTCCTTGTTCTCATGAGACAGTACTCCTGTTTTCATGAGACAGTGTTCTCTATTCCCACGGGACAGCTTCCTCAGGATGCATCAGTATGTTGTCAGGATCAGGGCCTCCATCCTCAGTCCTCTCTTTCAGTCCATCTCAGGGGTACACTTTGATCTGGTCAACATCGATTGCTTCGTCAGTGTCTGCCAAGGTGCTGACAGACCTGCTGTCAACCCCGACAGTGTTGCATGTAAAAATGAATAAACTGTTGCTTTTTAGCTCAGTAACTGTTTTTACAGTGATTAAAGTTTTTGTGGCAATCATTGTTGCTGTTTGAATGTTGAGTACAGGCAGTAATGTTATTCTAGTAAAAGAAATAACTACTTTTAGATTAGAATGGAAAATTATGAATGTGAAAAATTGGAAACAATTGTTTTTTCAGAATGGGATAGACAGTGTTTATAGTACAATTTCAGACATCTTCCCTGCTTCAGGTGTGGTCTGATGAAACACTAGTCACCTCACGTTGCTGTATCAATCTGCTATCTCGAGTAGAGGTATTCTTGTGGAAGACACTGTTATTCTTAGGATATGAGGGGGGTTGGGGGGAAGAAAAGGTTGTTTCTAATGCTGTATTTATTAATAGCAGCCATATTCTAAGCATACAAAGTAGTGCCTCATTCTGCAGCCTTCTCAAGGGGATGTTGAAAGATACACTTCCAACAAGATACTTCTTGTACACTTCACTGCAGTATTTTTCAAGCATTTCTGAAAAAATATATTTATTTTAGAATTGATATCTGAGGAGGAAAAACTGAGAAATCTGAGCATATGAAAGATTCATCAAGGAATATATTTTCCCTGAAACTGTGAAGCTTCATAATTATTTTAGTGTGGGACCTTTCCCATTTTTTATCAGAAATATATGTAGAAATTACTTGTTAACTTTTATATGAATGCATTGATTAATACTGATTCATTCAAAGTCAGACTTTTGTGTTTGAAGGTGATAAAATGAAAAATCATCCCAAGACTTTTTCTTCTTTGCACCCACATATGCAAGTCTTTCAGATCACTGCTTTCCTGGGCAAATCTAAACCTCACAGCAGCATCCCACCTGTGTGCTTAATGAAAGGTTTGGCAGTGCAAAAAAAAGAAAATACCTTATTTATTCTTAATTTGATTTAATTTAAAATTCCTCTAAATTATGTTGCTGGTATTTCAACATTACATTATTTCAACACTAAACTGTAGTCATAAATATAAATTATGAAAGTATGGTAGTATCGTTTTTCCAATCAGAGGTACTGGAAATTTGTAATTATATTTTAATTGAAACTTTACTTGGAAACTATGCTGCTGAGTTATTTTTAAAGTATGGAAGGGGAAAAACTTATTTAGGTATTCAGTAAAAAATAATATGTATCTCTCAGGAGATCAATTGCTCTTGCTTTTTTACTTTTATTTCTCATCTTAAAACTTCTGGAGTGTCAGGCCACTTAGTCCACTCCCCACCCCCTCCCCCGCAATGAGCCAAGACATCTTCAACTAGATCAGGTTGCTCAGAGCCCCATCCAACCTGGCCTTGAATGTTTCCAAGGGTGAGGCATCCACCGCCTCTTTGGGCAAGCTGTTCCAGCATTTCACCACCCTCGTAAAAAATCCACTCTCTTATATCTAAATCTAAATCAACCCTTCTTCAGTTTAGAACCATTACCCCTTGTCCTACCACCACATGCCCTTGGAAAAATAACCATCAATTGGTCAGGAGACACCTGGAATAAAATCAGGAACAGCTGAACTAACTGAGGTGACTAATCCTGATTTTCTTTTTCTTTCTTGACCATAAACCACTCAAATTTTGGTACCATGTGGAAATAACTTCCTATGCACAGGAGTCTTCAAATTTAGAGCCTATTTTACAACCTACTTTGCTGATATTTCTTCTTGTTGGGAGTTAGGAGTAGTTCTGCCAAACTGAGGCTTGTTGAAGTATACTTATCTATAATGAGCAATCCATTTTCAGGTGTAACATGTTAATTTTCACTAAAGAGTGTAATGAACAACAGAGAGTTAAGTTTATATTTACAGAGAATCTCTAAGCATGTAAGTAGTTTCACCACAACTTTGCTTACGACATATTTGCTACTGCAATCCGAGCTGAAAAGTATTAATAGCTCAACATCAGCCAAATGCAATACGTATTTTTTCCTGTTTCACTTCTAATAAGCAGAGAAGTTCAATCAGCAGCATGAATCTGTACAAGATAAATTGTTTACATTAATCTGCTATCCCTGTTTGCACTCATGAATTGATCTAACTTGCACAAGTGAAGTCAGAATTGAAAACTGAGAAGCTGAGCAAACTATTACCTCTGGACAAACTTCTTCCTGTTATGCTTTATCACTGTGCTAGAATAAAAGTAAGAATTTTTTTAAGACGTTACTGTTTGATGTTGCTTTTAAGTTTTATGATCTCTTTTAAAGTTATTTAGCTAGGATTGAGGTGTTACATGCATAAGTGGTTTTATTAATGATATCCTGTTACATCTGTGTGTAACCTATTGAGGTGGATTAACCCTGGCTGGACACCAGGTGCTAAAACCACTGTATCGCTCTCCTCTTCAGCTGGACAGGGGAAAGAAAATACAATGAAAGACTCATGAATTGAGATAAGGACAGAGAGAGATCTCTCAGCAATTACCATCGGGGTAAAAGAGAAAACTCTGGGAAATTATTTTAATTTCTTACCAACCCAGTCAGAGTAAGGTAATGAGAAATTAAACTAAATTTTAAAAACACCTTCTCCCCACCCCTCCCTTCTTCTCAGGATTAAGTTTATTCCTGAATTCTTTACGTCCTTCCCCCAAGCAGCACAGCAGGACAGGAAATGGGGGCTGCAGTCAGTTCATCACATATTATCTCTCCTGCTCCTTCCTCCTTGGGGGAAGGACTCCTTACATTCTTCCCATGCTCCAATGTGGAGTCCCTCCCATGGGAGACATGAAGTCTGCATGGACTCCTAAGTGAACTTCTCTAACTTGAGTCTCTCCCTCAGGCAGCAGTTCTTGATTAATTGCTCCACCCTTTCTACCGGGTGTAGTCCTTCGGGAGCAGACTGCTCCAGAATGAGTTCCCATAGGGTCACAAATCCTGTCAGCAAACCTGCTCCAATGTGGACTCCTCTCTCCAGAGGGTCACATGTCCTGTCAGGAGACTGCTCCAGTGTGGGCTTCCCACAGGGTCACAGCCTCCTTCAGGCATCCCACCTACTCCAGCATGGGCTGGAGGTGGGTCTCTGGTCCATCGTGGACCTCAATGGGCTGCAGAAGACAGCCTGGCTCACCATGGTCTTCACCACAGACTGCAGAGGAAACTGCTCCACTGATTGGAGCACTTCCTGCCTCTCCTTCTACTGACCTTGGAGTCTGCAGGGCTGTTTTTCTCACACATTCTCACTCCTCTCTCTGGGTGCAATCACTGTTGTGCAGGGTGCACTTTTTCCCCCTTAACTACAATTATCGCAGAGGGGTTACCACCATCAGTGATGGAGTCGCCCTTGGCCAGCAGTGTCCATCCTGGAGCTGGCTGGCATTGGCTCTGTCAAACATGGGTGAAGTTTCTGGCAGCTTCCCACAGAAGCCGTTTCTGTATCCCCCACTCCCCCATCTAAACCTTGTGAAAGCAAAGCTTTGCTGTGTTTGCTTGTTTAGTACGTGCCAGCACTTGGAAGAAAATGAGAGAAATATGTAACCCCTTTTTTGCATTTCTAATTTTATAGAGAAATTCTAGAAAATATTTAACCTGTGTCTTTTTCCTAGTCTGTGTATCAAACAGAACTGCGTTATGTTTTCTTACACAGAGAAGTCTGCGTAAGACTCATGAATTGAGATTTTAGTGGTTTTGTTTAACTGTTTTATCCTTTCTGTAGCTAACTATATCTTCATAGGTTTGCTTTTTTGTTATATAAGTTTGGGCTTCACTTTTTCTGCTGGAGAGATGGGATTCAAAATCACATGACATTTTTTGTCCCCATTTTCTTCTTCAGACCTTGGAAATATCTTCTGTGTCAAATTGTCTTCTATGTGTTTTCATCATCTAAGGAAGCATGTCTGGGTTGAGGTACGGTAAGGGATGACCTCCTATCCTTATACTTTCAAAAGCATTGTGGTGCTTATTGTTTCACTTGTATGAAATTGTGTGGAATAATATGAAATAGTAAAATTAAAAGTTAGTCTCCTGAACAGACAACTGAGTATTTATATGTTTTTTGAGAACACTTGAGGAAGCCCAACTTCAAAATGTTACAATTCAAAAGGTTACAATTTTAGTGCTTCGTACCCCTCTCAATTTTCCAATTCCACTAATAGGAATGTTCCCATTTATTGCCATTTGTACTTGAAGTGCTTTATTGGTTTTGGCTTTAATAGTAATGTAATTTAATTTCTTGTATCTGCTAAGGAAATTGCATCAATGCAGTAAATATTCTAAGTTTTGAAAAAGACTTGCTCTAGCTTTTTCCTCTGAGACAAATTATTTGATATTCTTCATTGGCTCAATAATCCTAAAAAGGATCCGGTCTCTTCCTTTGTGACCCCAAAGGGATGAGTCTTGACATTTAAAAATTCAGAATTTGGCTTTCATGTTCTCTTAATGCTTCTCTATGGATCTTGAAAAAAGCAGGTCAGGCATGCTGCCAAAGTTCAAATGTACTCAAAGTGAAGGGATACTACCCCACTCTAAACAGGGGTGCAACACCAGAGTTTACAACTAAAGCCATGTATGAAAACATATGTTCTAGATTTTTGGTGCTATCTATAGTATTTTTCATGTTTTCTCAGTAAAATTTTCTTACAAAAATAGTGACCAGAGTCTCATTCTCTTGATGAACGTATGAATGTTCTTGGTATGAACTAAGAATTGTTTACATACTCAGAGACTTCTAGGAAGACAATTCAGTTCCCTAAGTGGAGGACAAGTGTTAGCAAGCTTGCTTTTGGCAATGTCTTTTCCACAATTATTACAGTGACCCAAAGCAAGGTCAGTGGTCAAATGAGACTGAAAAGGAAGAATATATTTCCAAGTAAAAATACAAAAATACCTAACTATTCCACTTATTTTTTTCAATAAACATTTGCAATTGCTTATCAAATGTAGCACCATAGGTGTGTCAGGTTCCTTCCTGCCTTTCCCTAATAGTATCTCAGACTAATTTCCCTGGTAATTCCCTGGATTCATGGAGGGAATTCAGATACTTAGTACGGAAAGCTTTTGAGTTTGCTGAGTTTTGATTTTTACTTTTTTTTTTTTTAATTTGATTCTCTCATCAAAGTCAATGATAGTTTTTATCAAAGTTTAGAAAACCCAATTCATATAGTAACTTCCCAAACTGACAGTATAATTTTTTAATTAAATTTGAATGTATCTTTTACAATGATACAAAATCAAGATTCCTCCAAGAATTGGTCATGACTACAGAATGTAACAGTATAGAAGCTGATTTTTGGTTCACAGAGTCACAGAAATGCTGAGTTAGTAGGGATCCACAAGGATCATGGAGTCCAACCCTTAGCCCTGCACAGGACCATCCCCAAGAGTCATACTGTGTGCCTGAGAGTGTTATCCAAATGCTTCTTGAGCTCTGTCGGGCTTGGTGCTCTGACCACTTCCCTGGGGAGCCTCTTCCAGGCCAACTACCCTCTGCATTCAGAGATTGTAGTAAGTGAAAAATGGTGGAAAGTGAATGTCATGAATGAGTTTAAATGTGAATAGTTACAAGTGAATAACATAATGTCTAAGTTATGATGTGTGTATAATTTGATTTCTAAAATGTGAAGAGATTTCCTAAAGTAGGGATAATGGAATGTAGCCAGAGAGTATTCTGGTGGGAGATGAAATCTATGTAGTTGCTAAAGAAGCCATGGAAGAGGCATAAAACAGCCATTGCTTTATTTTAATTTTTGGATTTGGTTTTTGTTGGATTGAGGGGTTTTTTTGTTTGTTTATTTTTAATTTGATACAGACTTGTGGTTTGGTTTTATTGTGGGGTTTAGGTTGGTTTTGTGGTTTTTTTTTTCTTTGGTTTGGGGCTTTTGGTTTTTGGGGTATTTTTAATATATGTCTATGTGGGTTTGGGTTTAGTTTTTTTGTTTTGTTTTGTTCTGTTTTACCTATTTTAATTAATGTCTTTTGTCTCATGGCAGTGGAATAGATTTTGTGAGTCATGGGAGTCACAGAATACATATGTAATTGATGAGAGTGGGAGGATTTGCTTGTTCATTTCCTGAAAATAAATTTAAAAAAAATTTAAAAAGTCTAAGTATCAAACAAGAGAGGAGTCCTGTAGCTATAGCTACTATTCATGATGAAAAGACTACCTGCTATATTGCTGCTAAACGTGTTGTGATGTTAATACAGAAGTAGAGCTATGTTGCTTAAAGCTATGAGAAAGGAAATCTGGCTTCTCCATCTGAGATTGTGACATAGGAGTTGTCAGTGTTCTGTATATTATGCGGGCTTTTTTGTTTTAATGAGAAATATTTAGCTTTTCAGAGCTATGGCAAATCATTTCAGCTGCGTCTAACTAGATCAGTTTTATGTCTTGAGGACCTGCTGTTTTGGTAGCCTGTGATATCAGCCTTGGGACAGTGGTGTCATATGTTGTCNACAAAAATCTTGAAGCTTGTATTCTGGAAGGAAACATTCCTTACCTTCTATTTTAATATTTAGCTGTAAATTTTAATGCAAAATGAGCTTTTCAAAGTCTATATTTTTTCAAGTTTCCTCATCATGGTCTTTTCATATCTCTCATAATCTAGAGTTTTTCATAATAATGTCCAACAGCCCCTGGCTAATTGCTGAGTTAATTATGAAAATGCATGTATTTGCAGGACCATATATCATCTAGCTGACTAAGAACTTAGTCTTATTATAAGATATTGAAAACTCTGGAGGTTTACTAAGAGCAAGTAGTGGTTTGAGAATCCACTTAATTTGGTTGGGTACTAATATCTCTGCTTAAGTACTGTGATTCAAATAACTAATTTCATTTCATACATAATATTTGGGGGACTGGGTTCACAGTCTTCAGCTTAGAAAGGGGAGGAGGGGCAAAAAAAAAGAATATGTAATGCTCAGTGAAGAACAGTATGTCAAAAAGTTTTATTTTCTGTAAATGACTTTACTTAAAAGAAAAATGTGGTTTTAGTTTCGATAATGTCTGACCAATGAGAATCTTTTTCAAGTTACTGTGGAGTGGCCTTAATGCTGTAAATAATCCAATTGGCCAAGTCCCAGTACAGTGCAGATGAGAAAAGGATGCAGGAAATTCAGTTGTTTACACATGTGTCTGTAACACTGAGAAGCAAGAGGAGCCCAGAAAACTCAGAGGGTAAGGGGTCTTAAGCTTGTGGGTTTAATGTTTAATTTCTCTATTTCTCTTCAGGGACAAAGCATGAGTTACTATCTTGCTGATGGTAAGGAGGAAAATAATCTGAAATACACAGCAAAAGTACTGAAGATCAGAAAACAGTATTGGAAATATGTGGTTAAGTTCTATCTAACTAGATTTTTCTCTTCTGTCTTTTTGGCTACTATGAGGTAGTATTAGTTTTAACACCCCATTAAATATAGCTTGTTCTTCAAATCCTTACTTAATCAGGTTAATTTTCAAATTTTTCAAAGTTATTTCTTATTTTTCATTTATAAATTAGTATAAATGCAGAAATTTCAAGGATTATACTCTTTTAATACTAAACCCCTTTTTAAAATTACTTTGTGAAATGCATCTGCAATAACATAAATTGGTAAATCTTTGTTACCTTTTAGTAAGTATCAGTATTATGGATATAAGTGTAGTGAGAATACTGTTAGGAGTCTGCAGAAGTTCATACTGCAATTTTTATTTAGAAGGCAGTGTTTACGCAGTGTTTCTATTTTCATAAGTTATAAAACTCAATAATGAGTTGTATAATCCTGACTATCTTCAGAAAATATCTGAAGATGGGATAAGAAAGAAGTGCGTTCTTAGCTATATGATATTATTCTAATGCAATGAAACATGTTTATTCATGCTCTGATTTGTTGATGTTGGACAGAGATATTTAGTTCGTCATTTTTTTCAAAGTTAAGTAACGGAGATGGTATGAGAGTGTGGATGATCCATCACCAATGAGAACAAGGGTCAAATTCCAAAATTAATGTTGATGAATTCAGTAAGAATATATAACAAATAGTACGAATAGGCTTCCTATGGACTATGTAGATAGTTGCATTTTGTTTATCATAGTTCTCACTGATTCTTAAAACCCTTTTATGAAGCAGACTCTGTTATAAATAGTCCTATGGCTAGAATCCTAGCTTTGTTTTAGACTACCTATGCTAGAAAAATTACTTTTGAGTTTCTGAATGCAGCTCTTTGAGTAATAAAATGAAGATAGATGGATTTCCAAAATATGTTAGGCATCACTTATAGAACTAGTTGTATTGCCTCCAGAGACATCTACAAAAAACTAGTGAAAAATGTGAAATTAGTTGTCTGTCTTTTTTAATGTATTTGTATGTAGAAATTTTGAATTGAGGCCACTCTTTCACCTTAAATATAAAGTACTAATATCAATCTTGGGTAGATTTGAAAAATAAATCACTTGAAAATGAATACTCTAAAGCAGCTGGTAATGAACAGACTTAAAACACTGTCATTGACTTCAACACCAAGAGGGGTAGATCTTGATATTGTTTAAAGTGTATCAATCTGATATTCATGGAATCATAGATTCACAGAATGGTTTGGGTTGGAAGGGACCTTAAAGATCATCGAGTTCCAAACCCCGTGATACAGGCAGAGACAATTCCCAGTAGATGGGGCTGCTCAGGGCCCCATCCAACCTGGCCTTGAACATTTCCAGGGATGGGGCATCCACAGCTTCTCAAAGCAACCTGTTCCAGTTCCTCATCACCCTCAAATAAAGAATTTTTTCTTATATATTCTACGAGCTGACTCTTCTGTGAGTTGAAGAGACAAGCGTTACCCACAATAACAATTCTATATTGATAGCCTTTATTCCATTAGAATCTGCTAAATTTAACAAAAAGAAAGATACATTTTTCTTTTCCAAATATTTTTTCAGAATAAAAAAGCATATCTATTTCCACTTTTATTAAACAAGTTTTATTTTAACCTTTTCCTATATATAAAGTTAACAAGAACATATGGACATTTAAGGCAACATGGTATCAGGAAAAACTTCTAGTGCAAATATAGATTTTTGTCACCCATAAAATGTTCTTACAATGAAGTATGTATTATTTTTATTTAAATACCACTTTCTTCTTATATTCCTGTAAACTCTTGGTGTCCATCCTCTTTAATGATTTTCTATTCACTAGCTTCCTTGCTCTTACTCTTCACTTCTTTCTCAGCTTTGAATCTTCCACTCCCCTTAAATCAGTGAGTTACAGTGCTAATTGAAAACTGAACATTAATCTCACAATTTTGTAAGGGCTACTTTAATGTCAAAGATTTTCCTGCATCCCCAAACATAGAGATATTTGTTGCAGTTACAATGATGTCTGGTAAGTTTTCTATGTGACTAAAAAGTTAGGCAAATTAGCTTCTAAATTACAGTTTTACTGTTATTAATAGTCCATTTCATTTGTAGAGACCTTTATTTGGCTTTTTTTCCACATAGTTAGAAACCCCGTTTTCTTCCTCCTGGGTATTTTAATGTGGTATTAATAGAACTGTACAACAGGGGTTTACTGTTTATTTAACTGGGATAACATACAGGTGTATCAATATATAGTAACTACATTATCTTGGTATTAATTTCCTGTTAAAGCTGCTAGAAACCATATTCACCTTTCCTTTGAAAAAGCAGGTCTCTAAGCAAAGGCTGCTTTTGCTCCTATTCCCTTATTAATCCAACCAATAATCTTTAATAGACTGGTTTATTGTGAAAATGATCCTCCCTGAACAGCTTGATTCTCTGCTCATGCTGATTTGAGTAATCTTGGTCTGATTTACATCGGGTTAAATGAGACTCTGTTTATGCCAAATCCAGTCTTATTTAATGTCAATCACATTACTGGAGGAATACCAGAGAGGAAATGCCATGAAAGTTCCTATTGTTTTGATTATTTTTTTAAAATGTATTTTCAGTTGACTTGAAGTTTTCTCCATAACTTTTGTAGGTATCCATGTTGGCAAAAGGATGCCAGCTTCCCTTCTGTCTAAAGGACAGTATTCAAAAGAATATATGCTGAAAGAGTCAGGCTGAATAACCACCACTTATACAATTAATTTCTTCACTTTTATTGGGAGTACTTGTTGCCCTACAGTGAGTGGTCACTGAGAGAAAAAATAGAGATTCTTCTCTATGCATTTAAGTGACCTCTAGGATGCAACAGAAGGTACTTTGTGATTTATTTTATGTGACTAGTCTAACAACTCTGGAATCATGGTTAAAGTGACAATATGAATTATTTTTTAAGTTTTTTTCCCTCAGAGAAGGCTTACTGAATTTGGAGTCAACACAGGATGGTATCTTGCAGTATTAAAGGAGTCCTTGAGCTGTTGAAAGACATAAGATGGTGTTAAAATGCTAAAATATTTAAGAAAAATCAAGAATAATTACATTTAAATGTCCAAGTAACAATCTATTTGTAAAGAATATTCTTCAGAGACATAATTATAGAAGAGATTGCTTCTAAAACTGTTCTGATAAAACTGAGAACATCTCTGCAGAACAGAATTGTTAATTCTGATGCAACTATATCAGAGTAGTTGAACAAGTCAAAGGGATATGCTCTGACCCAGAGAAAGCACGATATTCATCAGCATTCTTACTTGTCTGCTTATCTGGGTGGGAAAATCACTTGTTTCCAGATTGAGCAGTGTTTTGAAGAAAAAATGTTTTGTGTCCTAATAAGTATTGGAATGTTTTATGTTGCCGTCTGAGACAAAGTTTCAGATATCTGTGATTAGTTTTCCCAGCTCCCAGTGTTATGAAATTTCTTTTTGAAAGTAGGTCATGTTTTGAATAAGAATGCATCATAAATGATTTCAACTCTAACAAGACGATTCCTGATCTCTCATATCATAAAGCATATGGTTTTAAGATACTGTCAAGAGTTTTAAAAACCTGAAGAATTTCTCAGTGTATAAGCAAGGACTAGAAACTTAACTTTTTCAGAGATGTGCTATTACATCTTCACACATTGGAAAAAAAAAACCATCCACCTTAGTGTTGTTTTGTTAGTAAGCAAAAAAGCACCTGTAAATGAAAGTGAAGCTATCCAATTCAAACAATCTTTCCAACTGAGTAACATAGAAAAAGTTGTTAGAAATGTGATATAAACTCTAGAAAATAAAATTGTCATCATTTTTGTCTAAATTATGAAGCTTCTCTGCATTTAAGTGACCTCTACTGTTTGGATTGACAGGTTTTAATATTGCATCTGAACATTTACCTATTCAGTAAAGTGCTCTTCAGACTGGATAACGTTTGTCTTCAGTTGCCTTTTTCAACTTCATTTTGAGAATGAAAGAACAGCTGACCTGATCTGTAGCCCAATCTGAAAAATGTGAGAAAAAACCCCCACAGATCTGTGAAGTCCTCAGCGCCATTTGGAGGTAGCTGAGCCTCCTCAACTATACCCAATAAGAACTTACAGTTGTTCTCACAAAGAGATTAATTTGACTTTTAAACATAAATAAATAAAACAGTAAATAGTAGAATGCTAATATTATCAATAATTGGAAAAGGAATTTAATCATTGAGAATGCAACATGATAAAATTGTCTTTGGTCTAAATAGTGTGTTGTAAGCTTATTTATAGCTTACTTGCAAATATTGATGTCTAATGTATCTTAAATTTTTTAACAAACACCCTGGATGAAAATGACCAGCTGAATGAGATGTTTTTAGATTTCTTGTCTTGCTTTCACTTTTAACTTACAACTGGCTTTAATGCTTGCAAATTTTAAAGTCTTATAAAACCAATTATGAATCACATGCTCAAAGGCAGGTCTAACCTTGTGGAGGATGTATGTCTTGAATATTATTTCCCTGCATTTCTGGAGTCTTCCCTCTTTCTGAAAAGCTCAGAGCAAATCTATGAAAGATGCTCTTCTATGTCATGTTGAAGGACTGTCTGTCAGTTTAAGCAAGATAGTGCATGTGTGTGCTGACTGAGTTGCATATTCTGTAATAACATACTGACAACTTGGATTGTGTGGAGACTTTTCAGATTCTCTGTTTTTGACTGACAACTGGTTTGTTGTAACTGAGCTGAGTGGTGCAAACAGTTACCTTTCTTAGCTTCCTTGTTCCCTGTAAAGGGTCTATGACCCCTTTAGCACTGCAGTTCATTTCAATATGGGTAAAAAATTGTCACGTTAACACTCACTGAAACTAACTTACTCTGCTTTCTGTGGAAACAGAGGAGTAAGACTCATGCACTTGGTTATTCTTTGCCTTAGCTGTGGAACTTCTGCAAACCCAAACCAAACCAAACAAAAAAACAGATACCATTTTAATGTGATTAAGAGCAACTCTCATTGTGCCTGAAAAATAGGATACCTATAGGTGTTTTCATAAATCACACAGAGTTCACTTGCATCTTTAGCCATAAGCATTTAAAAGGTGTGTTTCGGTATAGTGAAACAGTATTAACTAATATGAACACTATTCTTCTGAAGCAATATCTGTTTCAAGTTTGAGTACAAATACTATTGTTCTAAAGAAATCTCTCTATGCTATTCAGGAGATTCCTATTAGACCAGATGTTTAACTGATATGAATTAATTTGTATGAATTAACCATAGTCTTATATTAAATACACTCTGAATTCGTTATCAGTTGAAGTTATTATTCAGATTATTCATAGCTTGTCATTCCTTATAGTCACACATCATTCAGGCAATATATTCCATACGAATACCAATCTCCACATAGAATCAATGAGACTAGATTGGAATTTAGGGGACTTGGCTACTTGTTTAGTTCAGAAGTTTACACCAGGTTTTGTAGACCTGTTTGTAAGTTGGTTACCCTGAAAAGATCTAAAAATTTGACAGTTCATACTTATCCTAATTACCTAGGAAATTTATTTTACCTCTTTTTTTAATTGATCATATCCTAATAAAAGGTGATAAACAATCTCAAAGGGGAGCTAGCCAAGAAAACTGTTGTGTCTCAAAAGCCATAGCTACATAATTAAATCAGATTACGCTTGGTTTAGCTTTTGCTTAGTACTTAATTCTGTTTGAGACTGTCTGGGAAAATTGTTCATTTCATACACACTCCTGTCCCTCCCTGTGTAATCTGATTCTACAGTATATTTTTTCATATGTAGTGACTGAGGAATGAGTATCAATTCTACAGACTCAAATGTATAAAAATTATAGTTGATATATTATGAAAGTTTGTAATCAAATGAAAAATTCTTGAGGAAATGAAGTTACTATAAATTATGTTTAAATCAGTACTTTAGAACTTCTTTTGGCTTTGTGGGTAGTAAATGACAACATCTCTATGTATAAATATTTATATTACTCATATTTAACCCTAAGGATTTGAATACAACTTCAAAGATGTGAAGAAATATCAGCTTGTCTCTGCAAAAGACTTGAAAGATATTGCAAGGATACGTAATAGTTTGTAGTAACGAATAGACCTAAATCAGAATAAGTATATAATACTGGTTCTCATCCTGAAGAAATAGTATCTGAACTGGTTAGAGTTTATTGAAAGCGGCAGACAAAAAAAGGAAAGAAAGAGTAACATCTGTTTACATTTACTGGAATCTGACTACCTTCCAAGTTGTCTTTTTTATGAATGTGTATGTCTACAGTATGTATATATAGTATGTACACAGTGTATATAGTCTGTATAATATTATGTAAGATATTCATGGCTGGGCTTCGCGAACGAAGACTTGGGAAGGGCTCTACCCACGTTTGTCACAAGTGCGTTGGTGACTAAAAAGGCCAATACGAGACAGGCATGTCCGGTTGCAAAAGGCACAGCAGAAAGACTCCTTAGATGGTATATTCTGCAGGACACGATTCTTTCTGCATTATCTTTTCTCCTCAAGGGTGATCCTGCGTGCTTTCTCTAAAGCATCCACAGCGTTATAGATGGTGTGTCTCCAGGCCTCCCAATTTGAGGCCAGAGTAGACCAGTTATGATGTTGATCAATATGGCCAAGGCTGAGATGTTGTTTCAGGGAGTCCTTGTATCTTCTCTTCGGGGCTCCTCTCATGCGGCAGCCAGTGGCAAGTTCACCATAGAGCAGGATCTTAGGGAGGCGGTGGTCCTTCATCCTGGAGACGTGCCCTGCCCATCGCAGCTGCGTTCTCAGTAACATGGCCTCAATACTTGTGTCTGTTTCCTGTGTTTTAAAACTAATTGGAACAGTGAAGAGGATTTTACCTTAAAGTGAATACTGGGATATGGGGAGAAAATGGTCAAAATGAAAAAGGAAAAACAGTACATAGGACCACAGACAAGTGGACCAAGTTCTTTTCTGGTGCATCTCTTTTCAAAGAGAATTACAGCACTTCATTTTGAGCAAGAACCTTTAAGACCACCCACCATTGGCAACAATAATGTAAGATTTGCTGTGGAAGAATTCTTGTCCTAATTTACTGCTTTTAATTATTGGCACCTTATGTCTTAATGTAACTCAGTAGAACAAATTCTCTTTACCTAGGGGTGTTTTTGTTCAGTGGAAAGAAAAAAAATGGTCAGTCTTAAAAGCTTTTAACCATGCTAGTTTTACCTCTTCTGTGGTCAAGTTCTATTAGCATAGAAAGTTGCCACTATATTTTACAGAAGAAACTCACACATTGAAAGAAATATATAATATCTCATGGTTAGATGAATTACAGTAAGGGTATTCATTTCAATAAAGGCATCAGTCCAAATACAAAATTTTTCATGGAGAAGTAAACGCTTCCTGCAAGTCACTAATTGTTGCTGTTACAGGCATATTTTTTTCTGGATTGTTTCCACCTGTGCATAGAACTGACCTTCAGCCTGGGAAGTATCTGAAAATACTTGATTATCTTGTTCACCCTTTTCTTTCACACACGGTGCTCTCATGTTCTCAGTGTCTGTTGGCAGAACAGATTTATGGAGATAAAGCCTTCTTTCTTCTTTTTCCGTGTGCCTTACAGCTGGTTCTTGACAACAGTGCACAATTGCTGCTTCTAGGCAGTTCAGTATTGTCTCAAAACTGGTTTATTTCTTATGGCCTTTTCTACTTACATGGTGTTTTGTGAACCATTTGGCTAAAAGTTATATATTCTGAGATTCACAATTTATTATCTTCATTTCCTCTCAATTCCTGATTGTTATGGCAACAACTGGAAGTAACCGGCAGAGCTCCTCAGAAATCACACTGCTCAGAGAGTCATGGAATGGCTGAGGTTAGAGGGGACCTCTGAGATCATCTGATCCATCCACCTTGCTCAGAGCATCTTACTCAAGACTTCTACATAGCATGCCTTTGATTCAAAAGAACTTCTGTAACGCTAGAGATTTTATTTTCTCTTAAATGAGCAGGACTACTTACGTTTGGAACCGTAAATCTTATTTCAAAGGAGTAAGTTATGGGAATGGATAGCAAATGAGAATAAACTGGCAATGGGACTGTCATGGCCACCCTCAGAGTCACTTTTTTTCCTACTTGAAAAAAGGCTACTTCATATTTCTTTTTGTAAAATTATAAATTATAGATATGTACTTTTAACCTACATGTCTTCATGTGAATTATTAAAACCTTCAGGAGAAGCAAACTATGTCAGTAATAGAAAGAATTCTTCCTCTGGAGTTAGAGAATTTTTGTTTATTACAATGCATACTGGAATATCAGGTAGCAGTATACTTAGTAGTGTTGTGTAGTGTAAAATGCTTATTCCAACATTATGGTAATTGCTTTCTTTTCCTTTGGTTTCTGGATAGTCTGACTAAACCAGAAAAAAAAAAGATTAAGCCATTTCTGAGTCCCCCTTTCACTTATTACTCTCTCTGTGGTTTATTGTCTTTCAGTACTATCTTTACTATACTCATCCTTTGCCTCTTCTCCCGGGAATTTAGCTATACATGGACAGCTAATATAATAATGTACTTTCTGGGGGTACTTCAGAAACACCTTATCTGTCACAAAGTTTTATATGATAGTAAAATGCAATTTTCCCTGCAGAAATGCCACTCTCCTGAAGTTACTTTCTGGTATTGAACTTTTTGGATCCGATAGAGTAGTTAACAAACCTTATTTATGGATTTTTCAATAGAAAGACAAGTTGAAATGTGGGTCTCATTTTTTGCCTTCTCTCTCTCAGTCACATTATTCTCTCTCATCATTTAGTGTTGATCAATTCAAACATGAAGTCTGACTCCATTTACTCCATTTTTGCATAGATTCTACTATCAAGTGCTTACTGATATTTGATCCTACTCTTTTTACTGCCTCTGGAGTTTTTAACATCTCCTGAGATTTAGTTTATTTATTTGTTTTAAAGGCAAAGGTGTTTATAGCATAATGAAATAATGAGGAAAATAGTGCCACTCAATTTTCCCAAGATTATATATTTGATCCTATAGGAAGTGTAGAAGACTACTCTGCCTCCTCTCTTTACTGCTTCCTCACAACCGGTCTAAATATTTTGGGTTTTTTCTCTTTCAGTGCTATCATTTTTTTGATTAAAACATTCCTGTCCTTTAGGAACTTTGAAAACTAAAGAACTTGGAAATTAGGATTTAGGCCTCACATTGTCTCTTACACTTCAAAAATTCAGGCTGAGGATACATTACAGAAGGAAGACATGGTTGCATAATTTTAATTGTGTGTATCAGGGTATTAATGAATTGTGATTTCATTTGATCTCATAGATTCACTTAACAATCCATACTGTCCAAATTGATGTGGTAAGAAAACCATTTTCTTTCAGACGCTTCTAAGATTTCATGTTTGGATAAAAAAACCCAAAAAACCCTTACTGAAACAAAACCTCAGAAACCCATAAATATTTATCTTTGGGAAGTTAGAAACATAACTTTATTTTTTTATTATTTTCATAACATAAGTGTTTTTAGTTACTGGACGTGAGAAGTAAATAAAGCAGGATTTGGAAATAAATTAGATTTGTATTGATATTTTGATATTAAAAGGAAGCTAGAGAAATATAAATAGGAGGAAAAAATTATCACATAACTTCCAACAGGAAGAAAATAATTTGCATTATTTGTCTCTTCAGGCCATTTTTGACTTATTTTTAGTTATGACACATGTAAGGAATACAATGTTTGGAAACAATATAAACAGCTTAAAAATATAACATATGGTTTAATATTGTTATGATTTATAACTGTGGAAAAAATAAACAGAATTATCTTTGGCTGTGCATTGAAAAGTCTTGAAATCACTATCTTTTCATTTTCATATGGAATTGTGATAATCTGCATATGATAATCTGCATGGTCTCTTTGGATCTCCCAAATTTATGGCACTGTGTACTTTGTGAATTAAAATTTATTTTATGAGCTTATGACCTCATCAGAAAAAAAACATTAAAAAAATTAAATACTCTGCCTCAGAAAAACCCACCAAAACATGCGAAGAAATCAAACAGTGGTGGAATCATCTTTGTACAGACTGGTACAACACATGAACTCACTAATTTATTATTTCACTAATTCACGAACTCTCTAATTTATGAGTTCTCTAAATCATATTTTCTCAAATTGGTTACCAAACTGTTGGTGAGATCGCTCATTTTGTCTTCTCCTTCATGGTGTGAGCACCCCTCATATCACACTGACAAGCACAAAAGTCTCAAAAGTCTGCCTGCTGTTGGATCTGCTTCAAAAACTTTAGGAATAAGCTTAGGCATTTACACTTTCCAGGTCAGAAGTTTAGTCTATAGCGTTTTCATGAGTTAGCAGATTCTAAAGAGACTGTCAAGTAGTTACTTTTGGAAGATGCAGGAGATGATGGCTGCAGGTGATAGCCCACTGTGTTCTATGTACATGCTGCTCTCACACTGACCTAGTGACACTGCTCTCAGCATATGTCAGACTTTAGCATGAACGGTGTGATCATTATTACCATACTATTACCATATTTTTACTTTTCCTTCCTTTAAGCATTTTCCAAGTCATTCTAGTTATCCTAACTTCAGTTTCTCTTAATACTGACAACTTTTTTTGCTAGCGTTTCAGTAATAAATTAATTCAATTCATATACCAATTACAACCAACAGAGTTTGAATAATATCTCTTTTACTTCTATGCCCTATTGGTCAATGACTTTGTAGCCACCACCACAGAGATGGTCACTGTTGTCAGTACTAGTTTTCTGCCATGCAGGAGTGTATAAATTGGTAATGTTCAATGTACGATCATTGTCATTAATTTTGGAACCATAATCATAGGCTCTTGTCCCTCATGCAATTGCATTAAGTGAAAGGAACTTTTATTAATAAGTTGTCTGGATTGTTTTTTAAGATTGCTGTCATGGTTTGAGATCCCCAAAAATCTAATTCCCTAGTCTAAGCCCCCTCCCCCATCTCAACCTAATGTGGGATGATTTTTTCCAGACAAAACACACCAGACTCAAAATGGGGAAAAGGGAATATATTACAATGACTGTACAAATAAATATTATAATACATTATACACACGATCACAACTATCTCTACCATGACATAAGTATTTACAATGGATCAGATCTCTTCTCCCCTCCAAATAAAAGACCAGGAGGGAAGAAGGACAGATCCCTTCTAGTCTCTGAGAAGGAGTATCTTCTACAGCAGCAATCTGTCTTCTTCAAATGCAGCAGCTGATAGCTGGACTTCTGCCAGCACTCACGAGGGGGAAATCCAAGCCCCTCTCGGCCCCTTGATGCAAGCAAAAGGGTCTTCTGTGGGCTACGTTCCCCCCAGACAAACGTCGTTCCACCACGGTGATATCACGAAATGCAGGGGCATCTTCGTGACAGTCTGGTATCTTCAGGGAATTCAAATTCCTCTTTGCAGAGCTTCTGTGCCCTGCCTCAAGATGGCTGCGAGCTTCTTTGTAGCTTGCAGCAAGGAAGGGTTCCAAGGTCAACCTCCCACCCACTGTCATGGCTAAGCTCTCAGGACAACCGAGCTTCTTAGCTCCTCTCTCTCTCTCCGGTGCTGCATGTCCAAAACTCCTCTCCAAAATAGGAGTCCATGTCCCTCCTTTCCCGGAGGTCTCAAAGGAGTTTGGGGGGTCTGGTTCAGTTCTTACCCCCAAAACTCTGTAGAACTCAATTCTCTCTCTCTCTCTGCTGGCTCTCTCTCGGCTCTCTGAGACAACTCGGTGTCTTCCTTTCTCAGTTGCATGCTGTTTCTGCTGTTTCTCCGGTTCAGTTCTTATCAGTTGGCTTTCAGCCATAGCCTCTGGACGCTGCATCTCTGCTTCTGCTCTGTCTCCACTGCCCACGGTGGAGAAAACATCTCGCAGCTTAACTACAGACACTCAGCTCAGTCTAACACTGTTCCAAGTCTCTGCAGTCCCCCCAGCTGGGAGCCGGGGGCCAAAGCCCCAAGAGGCTCAGAGCCCCTTTCCTCGTGGTGTCAGAACATGGCTACCACTTCTACCACCCCAAACTACAACTAACCTGCTCTTCCGTTTGCTTGTGGTATGTTTACATTTCGCAGGAACGCAGAAAACTTCAAAACTTCCAGGGGTTACCACCCCCTGGGGTTTTACCATTTTCTTAGCCTCTGGGAGAAAACCTGGTTCAAACCACTACAATTGCGTAATCAGGAACAGATGGTAGCTTAATTTTGTCCATTTACATTGACTTGCACAGAAGTTTTTCAGAATGTTTATGAAAAAATTGACATGTATTGTTTTCTCATTGTGAACAGTTGCCATAATTTTTGTGGTCCACCAGTGAATGATTACTTGCCTTACATGCCAGTAGTGCCCATTTCACTCTGTTGTTGTCACAGCCACGTACAGCTTCATATCCAGTGTTACTACATATAGTTAAATTCAGGTCAACTTTAGAATTTAGGATTAATGTAATATTATTAGCTACTGTCAATATTTGTCCTTTTGGTGTTGCAGATGATATTCCTTCTGTAACTGGTTTCGAAGTTGAGTTATGACTGATCTGCAGTACCTGAGTTGTGCCATGGGCAATGTTAAAAGGCAGGATCTGTTAGAGACAATTTTTGGGTGTATGTTCCAATTAACAGTGTTGTCATGGTGATGTGGTAAGGACAGTGAGATCTTGGACATAATCCAAACCTCAGTTGTAGTTAACTTGTTCCCTTTTTCATTGTAAAAGGAGAGGCACACAGATAACCTTTGAGGTGGATGTTTAACTGCAATATCATTTTACAGATTTCAAGAGAGTTTTACATCTGTTTGAACAAGAATTTGAGCAGCTACTGATATGAATCCCTTATCTATGGTTCTGCTTGTGGGGGTTTGTCGCTTGTGGGGGTTTGTCACTTGTGTAGCCATCTTAGACGTTTTCACAGATAGGATCTCCACATACAGTATTAACAGATTCATTCTTGTGTAGCTGCTGGTTTAGTAGTTCATTCCATCTGTCTGCTGTCATGTTATTTTGAGGTTGATACAGTAGGCAGAAAATCCATTGTACAACATTTGAAACACACCAAGCTTGTCCTGCTTTATTCTTTAAATGTTATTCATTATAAGATTGTGTTTCTCTGGATAAGGGAAACGTAGCAAACCACTGGCTTAAAGCAGTAACAATTGTGAGACCAGTGGTAGCTTAGGCAGGGAACACATTCCCTACACCACTATTTCTGCTCCTTTAAGGATGTGTTTCCACCATCCTGGTGTTTGTTCTAAAGGATCGATATAATACACGAGAAGTTTCCCAGATTAAATTACCTTCCCTGAAGTTGGTAGAATGCTTGTAATGTACCATTGTTTGACAAAAAATGGCATGAAATACAATTTGTTTTGCCAGAACTTTTGCTACTGGGTATTCTTTCCTATTAAAATGACCTTGATAGCCTGTTAAAATGAATCCTAAATCCCAGTGTGTCTAAGCCATTCCTGTAAACAGGTAGTCATTCTGCCTCAAAGTTTTGTGTAAAATTTTTCTGCACAAATGATAAGCCACTTGATTATGTGTTGCCAGGATTTTTAGGGATTTGGTAACTAGATACATTTTTATGGATATGTTCTTAGATTGAGCTATATCATAAATTGCTTTCCAGTGTGATGGTTTTTTTCTACCATAAATTTCAGTCACTTAACAATATTTTTTCATTTCATTCTCTAGCCACTGGTTGTAACCCTTAAGGGTTACTAATTAAAACCAGCTTTACAACAGGAACAGCCATGCATAATTTGATCTCCATTTCTTGAATCCATAGCTTGGTAGTTAGCAGCCCTTAGTAAAGAGCCAAGCTTTTTGACTGACTCTCACTCCCTTTGTTTTTCTATAATGACCCTGTCATCCCTGGCCATTTTCTCTAATCCTTTTTGATTGAATGGTGAACTGCAGCAATACTGTGGAAAGTTCCGACTTTCTAGTAGCACTTAAAAAAGAACACAAACAGTGTCTACATTTCATTTTGTCCTATTAAATTTATAGATTAGACAAAAGAAAACTAACTGGCTCACTCTGAAGCAGATATTTTCTTTAAAGACAGAATGCCTTTAAAAAAAGTTTGGCTGAGGTCTTAATAATTAAGAGACATGTAACTAAGGGTTAGGTCATGCAATTAGTAAAAGGATGTTGAAAAATTATCCTCAAGCTGCTGCCCTAGCTACTGAACTAACTGAAAAAGCTGAATTCAGTGAGCAGGTATTAACATGGGGAAAGTGCACTAATATTTTGTCTCATGGTGATTTTGTTAACTGTGCTACCAAGGGTTAATATGCTTTTGTTTGCCTATAAAAATAGCTGGCAATAATAAATCAAGAGCTCTTCTTTTTCTTATTGGTGTTCAGAATCATTAAATAAATAAGGAGAGGTTTCAATACAGTGAAATGTGGTTTAGAATTATGTTCCTTATCTTGTTCAACAAATGTTTGTCTTTTCTTTTTCTGTGAGAACTATCAGCGCTCTCACACACTGTCCCCACCCCACTCACATGGTACAAGGAATGTTGCTTCACATATTTTGTTCATACTTATTTTAAATTATTCAGTTAAGAAAAACTACTTTAAAAGGGAATTTGTGTTCCTTCTTATCCTTCAATTGTTAAAAATGGAACTCAGAAAGTTTCACTGAAAACTCCCACTTTCATCCAATTCTTTAACTTTATCTTGTCTTTCCATCCAATTATCTTTTATTAAATAATTAAGCTCACTGAGCTCCATATGTTGTGCTAGCTAGTCTGGTGCTGCAAACTCAAGCTAACAACTTTAAAACTAGCTGCACACAGGTTTCTTTTTGTCAGTTTTCAGACTTATGGAATTTCTGATGTTTAGACATCTTTGTCTAATAACATTAACGTATAACTTTCGTCTTTTAATTATCTTTAATATACAAGTTAGAAATTATTCTTGTTCTCCCCTGGAACATATTGGATATTTTATAGATGAAACCTTTCTGAGTTCAACATAGATATATGAAATTTTACAATTAAATACTTTTCTATAAGCTGACCATATACCAGAGAAGAGAGGGAGTTTTTTTAAAAATATCATGATAACTACAGGGATGATTAAAGATTCAGTATCAACTGATTCAGTATTACAAGAGTTTTCAGTTAGCTGGACTACTTTTACATATTATTGAATAGTACAATATTTTTTAAGAACATGAAAGAGCAAATAGATATGAAGTGCAAATAAAATAAAATAAAAATATATTCTAATCATCCCATTGGAACAGTGAGATTTTTGACCATTTCAGAACTTTTGCAAAGATTAACACATTTTTCTAATTTCTAAATCTTTTCTTTCTTTCAAGAAATATATTTTAGACTACTTCTTTAAAAACAGATATGAGCACAAATCTCAATATTTCATAGTTGTAAGAAAATTCCTGTTACCAACAATATTTCTATTATTTTATGTTTTAATCTTGACTCAGCCAGCCACTTAAATGGGTTATGTTGAGATCTGTGTCTTGTAATGAAAAAATTGTATCATTCTACCTCTAGTAATCTTAAAGAGGATTGCTACAAAATAGTTTGGATTAGATTTTCTGAAAAGCACATAGGGAAGTTAAGACTCCTAGAAACATCTCATTTTCCTTATCACCTTGGACTGAGCCAGTACTTCTGTTTTCTGGAGGGGGAACAACTTATTTTAATTCTTTATTTTTTTTGTAATTTTAGGTATGGAGTTGGAATCATCTATCCATGACAAAAAGTTCAGTCAAAGTTCAAACTATTAGAAGGCTAAGTGGCTACTAGCTTGTACAAGCCTACTTCAAATATTACACCTGTAAGTTTGATCTGACTGGCAGTGTCCCAGTCTTGATAGCACTTGAGCCATCACAGCGGAGAAGAGCAAGAATTCATGACCTGTGACTCTTTTTTTCAGTAGGTTACAGTTAAGTTTCTGCACACCCATAATGAAACCACGGCACGAAGATATTCTGATTCATGAAGATTTCTCAGGTCTTTCAGAGTTTCAGCCACAGAAAAATATTTCCATTCTTATCTCTCCAAATATTTGTAAACTGGGCATTCCCCAAGGTCTCCCTTCTTTTAGTGAATACGCAAAGCTGCTAACAAGATCAATTAAAAAATCTACTGATTATGAAGAGTGTAATAAACATTTCTGTAGATATAGATAGTTTGGTACAGAAAAAAAATAAGACAAAATTTAAAACCTCAAAAGTTTCAACTATTTCATTATATATTTATTATATTATGTAATATATTTATATATATTATTATATATCTAAAATTTACTGTAATTTTGTTTGGTTTTTTTTTCATTAAAGCTTTGGGAAACAAAGGCTTTCTCACGACCCAAAAGTTAAATTAACAGCTTATTGCAAGAGTTTAATATGTAGTTATTTTAGCTCTACTGAGCCTCATACGAAATTGTGGGTGGCAATATCTTTGTATTTTGGATAAGACATATTCAAATTAAGTTGCTGGAAGTAGGTCAAGAAACATAAAAAAGACTTAACCTTGATGAAGCTTTGGCAGCAGCTGTGTTACATCTGTGTAGAGTTGCTCTGGGGGTTGGTGCTGAAGGGAGTTTGGAGTGTTTTACTTTCCTTTTCCTTCTCTCATATCCATACTTCACTACAACAGTTCTCCATAAGCTTCTAACAAATGGTAAATAAATGTCCTGGAAATCATGGAAAAGTTGAAAACAGCTGGAAAACTGGAACACAACCTGCAAAAACATCTATTTAGCTGAATCTCAATGCCAAAACTGCTCTTCAGAATTTTGTTTGCAGCATTGACCTTCTACATTTCAAATGCAGGTGTTAATACTAATTGCAGTAACAGATAAACATGATTTTTCTTACAAATGGATATTGGAATATAAGAGCAATTTCTTTTCTACTTTAAATAACTTGGTCTTCTATTGAAATAGTAAGATTTTTAGGTTTATTTATTTGTTTGTATTTTGTTTGCTTTGTTGGTTTGTTTTGTTTTTAAGATAAACAAGAGGAAAAAACTCAAGGAGGTGTAAGTGATTAGTCTCTACACACTGTCCACATCAGTATTTTCTCAGCACAGGAGTAGGAAAGAAATTTCTGAGATACTTTTTTTTCCTCTGGCCAAATGAGTAATAAATAATGAAAAGATAAATAATGAATAGGAAAGCAACAAGATTTACTAGCAGAGTCATATCATCAAGAGGAAGGCCGTACAGTACAGTAGGATAGCACTACACTTTCAAGAATATTGTAAGAATATGCTGCCTGTACGTCTTCTGTAATGTAGACAACAAAATAAAGCCCCCTGTAAAAAAGCTTGATTTTTCTTATAAAACAAAGCAAATGCAAAGGCTGGGGGCGGTTGATCACATTTTTTCCTTAGGTTTGAAAATCACAGGGTACGTTTTCCTAGTATGAAATTCCACAGTTTGGGGAAGAAAGGAAATGAATTGTGATTGTACTTCTAGGCAAATAATCTCCTCTTACTATATATGTAAAATATATATTGATTCAATTTAATCTTGTCTTGAAGGACGAAAGCTTTTGTCTGGTTTCTTTGGACTACAAAAATTTTTGACAGAACTATGATTGTTTAATGACGCTTCCTTTGCTAGCAGTTCCTAGCCAAGTAATAGGTATGTCTGTTTATGCTGTACTAGAAAAGTGTTACATAAAAGATATTTTAATAGCTGTTTGTTTTTGATTAAGCACATTTCTAAAACATGAACAGCATTATTAAAATTAACCCATTATTATAGCAGTAAAAACCCCGTTCTGTTGGAGGTTATTCCTACAATCTAATTGAGTAAAGCTAAATTATTCTCTGTCTTTGTCTTTTTTAGAAGTGAAATTAGATGATGAATCAAAACATGAACTTGGGCTCCATTCAGAAACAAATGGAAGAGACACACATTTTTGGGACGCAACCAAGACAACCTTATACATTAGGTGGAGATTGCCAACCAGATGACCATCTATGTAATTCAAATCTGCCATCTCAAAGTTTCTACCCATGTTCATCTCATTATACATATACGCATATGAATTACAGCAGTGATTGGGAAATTTTTGAAGCAGTAAAAATTCAGGAATTGGAAG
The DNA here is from genome assembly GCF_001604755.1 of Lepidothrix coronata. Taxonomy (NCBI): domain Eukaryota; kingdom Metazoa; phylum Chordata; class Aves; order Passeriformes; family Pipridae; genus Lepidothrix; species Lepidothrix coronata. Next base: position 3,272,374 of record NW_016690255.1, on the reverse strand, counting down.
AAGTCAAAGCCAGAGCTGCCCAAATGGAGAAGACCATGCGCTGGTGGTCAGATTGTACTGCTAACTGGCGGGAGAAATGGAGCAAAGTTAGAGGAGAAAGAAATAAAGCCCGAGAGGAAGCAAGACAACTGAGAATCAAATTAGACAGTGCTATAAAAGAAATAAGTATGCTTAAAAAAATAAATCAAAATTTAATAAGTGAGAAGGAAAACTTAGAAGATGGAACTGCCTGGAAAACAGAATGCAGTTGCTCAGAAATATATCATGGTAAAAAAGACCGAAACCTGTTAACATTTCTGGAACCAGAATCTGTGAAAGAACTGAGCAAAATCATCAAAATTCCCGGGGCAGAAGACACAAAGAAGGTAAAGAATGGGGAATCTTTTTTTAGTTCAAAACTTTTAGTTTTGAAAAAGCAACAGAATATGGGATTTTTCAAGCATTTTGACCAAAATGCTGCCTCATCCATTCACTAGCAAAACCATTTTTCTTCACCCATCTAAATATTCCTAATATAGAGAAATACAGAAAATAATTCATACCCATGCACTATGACTAAACATTTAAGTAACAGAGGCAGACTATTCTATCCAATAACTTACAGTATTGCTCTGACTCTCATGTTTTAAGGTAACAGATTACCTCTGTTATCTGAATTCATCATGTTCTGTGTACTCACCTTTTGTTTTCCCCTCCAAAAAAAAAGCAAACTAGATTCTTAGCTTTTAAAATAAAACCATTTAATTCTCTCTGAACTTCAGAAATATGGGAATAGATGAGGCAAAGTCTTCTGCAAATTTGCAAGAATTTTTGTTTGATAAGGAGGGCAACTAAATCCTGACATAGAATTAAACAATCAGGCATCGTTTAATCAGGTCCCAGTTCTATACAAAAGATCCAGTTATATTCATCAAAAATGGAACTACTTACGCATGTTTCACCACCTTTAATTGTGTGCCTTGGCATGCATTGTATAATCTTCATAGACAGCATCATGTCAAAACTGTATTTGTTGTCTGATAGATAGTAGTCATTGTAGATATAGGTAATTTTTTCATACATTGCAGAAAAATGGTTCTCCCTACATTGTAGTACATAGGAAATTTTTTACTTCAAGGGAAATTGTTGAGATTTTAGATCTGAATATGTTCTGTTCAGAATTTTCATTCAGTCTCTAATGTATATAAATTATATTAAATTCCTGTGAAATCTGAAAAAAAATATAGTGTTAGTATGGAGAATAAATTTTGCCAAAAAATGCTTGCCTTTTATATATTTGGGCAGACAAATGTGCCACATGGAGGAAATAACACTAAACATGTTTTAACTATTTCTCTTTAATATAAAATAATTTCTACTTAAAAATTGAAATGTTATATGTGAGTGGGAAACAGTGGTTTCTAGTATTTTCTGATGTAAATTTTGGGCATTATTCTAAAAACTCAAAAGAACAGAGTGGTATGAAATCGAACTGTTGGTAATCTGCTAAAATGACATTAGCTTTTAAACATTATTAATCAGAAGTGGTAAAACAATAACATTTATAAAGGAAACTTGTTTATAAGAGACATTCAGTCTTCCTACTGATTATGTATTTTATTTTTTAGTTATTTTTCCTAGTTGTTTTTAGTATTGCTCATTTTCTCATGCGAAACATTTGTCTCCAAAATAGATATTTATATACTTTGCTCCTTATGAAAAACTTGTATGATCCTATCACCTGCTTCAACACGATTTACATTAAAAGTTTAAGAGTTCATAAAGTAGAATTTCTTTATATATTGTTTATATGCATAACTTGCATTCTGGGTTTTATTAGTTCCAGGATTCCGTCTTCACCATAGTTATAGCCAACAAATGATAAATGAAATCTATTTCTTTAGTAAAGACACATTAGAAATATTTTGGATACGAAGTCATAACAGAAGGTGTGAGACATGTCATAAAATTACAGTGATTCAACTTTTTCTTCCTATGTGACTTCACTGTCTAGAAGAGCCTTGGCAGGCTCTGCAGGAATTATCTCAGACTTTCCCTTTCATTTATGTTTTTCTCAGATACCATATTTTTGTTTCCTCAGGATGTAGAGGTAAATAAAGTCCAGAGCAATCACAATAAAAAATTCACTCCAAAGTCCCCTGATTTCTTCCCTGATGGACTTCCCAGTATCTATTTGGAGGAAGCTAAAAAAAGTTTGGACACTGCAGCTAAGACAACTGAGAATGACTTAATACATGTTTCAGTCTTACATTTGCATTTGGCTGAGATTAAGAAAATCTTACAGAAGGAAAGAGAGTAAGTACAAAATATATCCTACTTGGGGAAATCTCTATTAAAAATAAAGGGGTTTAAGACACTTTCTAATATAGATATGGTGATTTTTGCACTTATATCTCATATGCTCTCATTTCTAAGCTTTAATCATTGCTATTTACAAGGCTCTGATAAAAATTTAGAGAAAGAATTCAGCATAGTGACTATGTGACTGTTATTTCAAAGTCAGTTGAAGTTAATAAGAAAATCAAAATGAAGAAATCCTCAACCCTGTCTATTGCAAATATGTTCAACCATGTCCATTCAGAGGGTGTAATGGTAAACAGTTTTGAAGAATTTCTTTACTGTCAATTTGTTTCACAATTGTCCTGTAGATAGCACAAGCCTGAGTAAAAAAAAAAAAAAGCTTTAAATTCCCAACTAGTATTTAATGTGTTTTGTTATATGAAATAGATAGCTGTAGAAAGTATACAATAATTCTTTACTTGAATCATATCGCAGAAGATGACCAGAAGTATGTTCTCTCTCCTTAAAAAGTGCTTAGGTTTTTTGTGGAAGCAATATGTATGTGTGTGAGTTAGGAGACTAATGCTTCACAAATTTAATTTTACTCTGGTTGAAATATTTAGGGTCTTAGGTACTTTATCTTTCAATAGCAATCAAGGATACATACATGAGTATGTATGTATAATAATTTTCTTTAGAAACATGATAATTTTTCAACTCTTGTTTTTAGTCACTTTTTAGGCAAAACTTTTATAAACTATGCTTTTTCCTACTGTTTTTGGTTTTGGTTTGTTTGTTTGTTCACATCCTTCTCTAGCTGATTTGTAACTGTATTTCAGAGAGACAGATTTTGCCATTTATGCCTTGATGTATACTGACTGGCACAAAGTAACAAATTTACTGGCACAGGGTAAGAATTGAGGCATATCTAGAACATGCAAAACATGTGGCTGTGCCAACCTCAGGCAGCAAATGCTCACAGAGCAGTGATTTCCACATAAGAGCAGGCATTGATATAACAACTCCCTCTGTAGATCAGTTTGGGCAGCATTTCCTCTATGTAAAGATGTTATATTAGCAAAATATATGCAACTTCACAGTATGAAGCAATTTTATTTGACAAAGCACACAATGAATAGCTAGGAATAACATTATTGGGAAAAGTGATATCATAGCCACTGGTCTCTTGAGATGGCTGGTGAATCTTCATTGGGCTGGCTGTCATCTGCTGGCTCAGAAAGGGTTGGTCTCTGCTGCTTAGTGGAATTGACTGATTTTGCTGAGTTTCCATCTTCAGATTCCCAGTTTTCCCTTTTAGGTTTTGTTCTTGTTCATAACAGCAATTTTGCTTCTGGATTCTGGAGCTGTTAATAATGTCTATCTCAACAATCTCTGCATTTTTACTTCCCTTATCTTGCATGGCTCTAGCTTCAGTACTTTCTCACAGCTTCTTCCTCACGACTTAGCAATTTTCTCAGTGAACTTGAGCCAAGGACACACACAGCTGTGCTTCATCCAAAGCAAGCAGATCACAGACAGCTTGAACCCCAAGGCCAAAGGTTACTTTGGTAGTCAGTATGATCTCACTCATAGACTAGAGGACTTCTCAGCAGTTTTCTGGTTTACATGCAGTACTCTGAACTGTGGCTGCATTTTTTCCAGAGCCAAGTTAGCTTAAGCAGATCCAGTGTTTGGACTTGCCCTTGTTACCTATCTAATTTTCCTATAAGATGTTTTGTGTCTTCACCCTGAGATGACCTATGCCTATTGCATTTTGTTTAGAGCTATCATCAGTAGTGCTGATGTACCCTTACACACACAGATCAGGCTTTGCAAAATACAGAAAGAAAGAAGATCTAAAAAAAAATAATAAATAAAAGAAAGAGATGAAAGTTTATATTTTGACTTTCAAAAGATGTCAGGGTTGAATTTGCAATGTAAAATCACACACCATCATCCTCTACTAGGCACTAATAGCTCATATCAAATACACATTTGAGGTCCTATTGACATAAATGGAAATTAAAAACCTTATGAGTTGTTCAACACATTAAATAATAATTTGCCTAAAATAGTTATCTTTGGTCATTTTTTGGATCAGTGATCTCATCTAAATGTCTTCTAGTTTTAAGATTGTAGTTTGTTCCATTTTGGACTTAAAAATGTTTCTTTCCTCTAAAACCAAAAGCCCACAAACTACACTCATAGTTAATAATATCAAAGAGGAATTTCTTAGAGCTGGATGGGTAGAGTTAGATAGTGGATACAGAAGGCTCTGTCTGAATATCAAGAAGTGCTTTTTTTTTTTTTTTTTTTTCCATGAGGGTGACTGAACACTAGCACAGGTTTCCCAGAGAGGTTGTTGTGTCTGCATCCTTGGAGACCTTCAAAAGCCATCTGAACGTGGATCTGAGCAACTAGCTCTAGGCAACCCTTCTTGAGCAGGGGATTTGGACCAGATGACCTCCACAAGTCCCTTTCAACCTCAACCATTCTGTGTAATCATGTGATTTAATTAGATAATAAGGAGTTAAAATAGCTGGTTACAAGAGCCATTAAAATACTATGACCTTGATCTTTTTACCTAGTAGTAAGCTGCTTCACTGACCTTTGTTATAGTCTTTCTTCCACTCTTTGTTTTCTTTATTTAAATAGTAAACTTTATGTAGTCAGGATCAGTTGTTTCATTTCGTAGTATCAGAGGGACCTGATCTCACTTAAGAGGTACTGTAACATAAAATAAAGCTATTGCCTTCTAAATAAGCTCATCATACTGGACATTCCTCTTTTACTTTTCAGATTAGATCATTTCTAAGGACTTTCACTACATTCAATAAAGTCAATAGGCTATTATTCAAAGTATTAAGCTGCCATCTTCCATGCTTTCCCTTTCTACTGTATTAAATGTCCCACTTAATTATTCTTTTAGTTCCCCCATGAAGTCATGATATCATTCCAATGAGATATTCCATTACTTTAGAAGAAAAAATGTTGAGTTGAATTGCATGACATACATCTTGCTCCACTTTGCTTTGTGAGTGATGGTGTTTATTTTATTATTATAATGTTATGGGAGCTCTAGGTGTTTGCTAAGAGAAGATGTATGATATGCTAAATCTAGGCAGAAAAAGGAGATCCCTGGTTCAAGAACAAGAAGATTTTTCACTGCAGTGGATTGCTTCATTAATGTAGCTAACATTGCTTCCAGGACCTGAGCTAGTCCAGTCAGTGGTAACTCTTGCTATCTTTGTGCAAGCCTGCAGTGTGCTGCATAGAAATGCCCCAGACAAATCCCATCAATACACTTTGCTTTAACAGATGGATTTTAAACCAAATATTCTCAGAATATAGTTCTAGTCTAGCCTGGCAATAGCATCTTTAGTAAAAAGGCTGACAAATTACATTAGCCTCAGAATGGAAAATAACTACAATCTGGCACAACAGTTTCTTTAATTCCAGTATTGGAATTTTTGTTTAAACTGTTTCAATATTTTTTTCCATTCTACAGGCATAGTACTTCTGAGCAAAATAGTCCATTTTCCCAAAATTCTTCTAACATTTTCTTTCAAGAACAATTATTTATTGAAACATGAAATATACATATTTTAAAAAATTTTTTAACATCTAAAGTCAATCAACTTTGATTTGTGTTATGTCTTCATACTGTATATTTTCCCCAGTATATGTATATTTAAACTAATCTTCTGTCTATACCAAAAAAAAATGATGTAATACCCTTTCTCTGAGGATCTTCACTACCTTGATATAAACTAGGTGATCTGAATCACTAACTGAAGTCAAAGTTCAAATTTTCTTCAGTTTATTCCAAAATTTTATTTTATTAAAATTTTAGTTCTGTACTACTGGATTTCTTTTTTCTCTGTAGCTATTAATTTTGGTAAATCTCTTGGAATAATTATGTGATGATAAGTTTTTAATAAAATCGAGATATATCATTGATAAAGGTAGCAAAATATAACAAGCTATGGAAAGGATATTCAAAGTAATTTGTCTTTTGTCAGCTTAAAAATGGTACAATGCTGACTTTTAAAATACTTTTTCAGAATGAATGCATTTCTGGAAAAAGAAATGGAAAAGATGGAAAATGAATTATTTCTTTATAAATGGAAATATGAAGAACTGAGGCAAACCAAACTGGAAAACCTGAAACAGGTATGTTGGCAGTACATCATTATCACATGGAATAAGAAAGAGAATTTAGACTTCTGATTTCCTGTGTTATAACTAAGAGTAACTGGCAAGGAGGGGTGGCAGCATTCTCAGAGATGGTGGGGACACTCTGAGATCCAGGCTGTGGCCAAGAGAGGTAACTCCTGCCTAGGGAGAGCTGAGTGCCAGTTCAGGCGCAGTTGGCAAGCCCAGCACATGACCCATGTCTTTGGGGAGTGGTGGTTTCTCCAGCAGCTTGCATGTGGGAGGGAGCTGATGGCAGTAAGAGACACAGCAGCCGCTGTAGCAGCACAGCCTGGGGCATGGTCTGCAGCACCAGCTGGAAGAACTGCTGTTGGCACGGTGGAGACCTCAGCTCAGAGCTGCTGAGGGAGGATGCAGGTTCCCAGGCCTTGAGCTGCAGGCAGCTAATGAGGAGAGCTTTGAACTAGGAAAGGAGGCAATGAGAGATTACAGACCATAGTTAAATGAAGAACTGGTGGTCATGTGGAAAGCTTGGGGCACAGGTTGATAAGAGCAAGAAAGACTTCAGGAATGATAAAAGAGTGCGAAGTGACACCTGTCTCAAGCATTGTTAAAGAAATGCACACATTCTGGAAACAAGCAGGAAAAATTAGAGCTGTATGGGGTTACAGGACTGCAACATAGTTGGAACAATTCAAATACTGTGCGAAGTTCATGCAGCTGGAGTATTATGAAGGACTGCCAGAAACACTGGCAAGGAAGGGCTGAGGGGGTGGATCTATAGGGGATCTATAAGCAGCACAGATCTTTTGAGATCTCCAGCAGGATGGGGGTTAATCACACTTGTGACCCAGGATCAGAGGAAAAGCTAATAATGATGTCATTATGGTAGGAGTTTGTTACAGACTACCTGATGGGGAAGCAAATAGAGTGTTTAAGGAATCCAAAACTCTTGAGTTGTAGACCCCAGTTCTCACGAGTGACTGACTAGAGCTGCTGGAAAGACAACATGGCTGCTGCAATCAAAGAGATTTCTGGAGGGTTTCAAAAATAAATTCTTCCTGAAGATATTAAAAGGATCAACCAGTGGTGATGCATAGCTGAATCTACTGTTGACTAATATGAGGGAAACTAGTTAGGGTTGTGATGATGAATAATTTCCTTGTCTGTGGTAATTTTGAAATAGCAGTGTTGGTGGTCTTGAAGGAAGTCAGAAAAATGAGCAGCAGAGTACAGACCCTGAACTTAAGGAAAGCAGGATATTGGCTTACTCGGGAAACTATTGGAATCATTGGAGGGAGCTCCGACAGGTAAACAAAGGAGTCCACCAAAGCTGGCAGATCTTGAAGTACAGGACCTTCCAAGTGCAACAAATGTTTGTCCTAGTGCTCAGGAGAACTGGTAGATTTGTCAGGAGATTGATTTAGCTTATAAGGACTCTCTTGGTAGAGTTCTGATGCCATAAAGCAATATGCTTTTATAAAGAAGATCAGCCTTCAAAGGAGTAATTTAAGAACATTGCCTGGTTATGTAAGATTGGTGTTAGGAAAGAAATGTTCATTTCAATCTGAGTTCGTGAGTAGAAGAATAAGAAATATTTGTGTTGCAGTTTACAGGGTTTAGCTTTCTGAACAATGAATTGAGGACCTCTTAGATCCAACAAAACTCAAAATGTGTGTCTATATAACTAAACATGGGACCCCTGGTGGTCTAGTGGTTAGGATGCAGCACTCTCACCGTTGCAGCCCAGATTCGATTCCCGGTCAGGGAAACTCCCCTGGGCAGATGGAGCTCGTCAGCCCTGTAAGGCAATCCATCTAAGAGAAGGTCACTCTAAACAAACCTACGTCCTGAGGACCTCGCTGCCACTGTCCAAGCTTGCTTGGCCCTGGCAGATGAACCTTAGGATTAAAGGGTGGGCTCAGTTCAGTGCACACTGGGTCTCACCTAAAAAATCCATTGTGCAGGCTCGAAAGGGTAAAGACCTTTCCCAAATCTTCGCTCGCGAAGACTGGCCATACACACATAACTAAACATAGATAGTGAATTTAAAATTTCCTATGAATTTGACATCTTAGATTTGGAATAATGCAGGGAATTCAGCTTTCTTTCATGTTTTGGAAAAGATTTCAAGAAGTCTATTAAATCCCTAGTTCTAGTTAAAAACTGGTGCATCTGTAAATAGAATTTTCTTCGTAGATGAACATATGCAGGAACAAATCAACATCTATCTCTCATATTTGAGTTCCTTCAGATTTTAGTTCTCTATTTTCTGCTTGCTCATTAAGTAGAATTCTAGCTTGTTATTTCTGCATAATAGAGGAAGTCTAGATTTAGATAATTATAATTTAGAAATGTAATCTTTGTAATTTATGGTGCTGTCAGCAGAAATAACACAAAAAGCAGTAAAAATTTACTGAGAATTTGTTGGAAATTGATAGATAGCAATTTTTATGCATGTGCATGCACACATACATGTGTTGTTGCTTTTTTTAAGAAACATGCTCAATTGCTTTAATTGCTAACAGGGGATGATATTTTGAGCATTCTATTAATTTTCTGAGATTTATAAGACATATCTCTAATTTTTAAATTACAGAAGAACATTGGTCTTGATGAATCTGACTAATGAATGAAATCTGACTGTGAATGAAATTACTCATATTAGTAGAATTTTTGCAAGTGAAAACCCTTCCTTTACTGAAAAAAACCAAATCTTGTTTGTTGACAACACATCTGTGTATATCATTCACTATATATTACTGTTGAGAAATGGCTGCTGGAACACCATAAAAGATTTTGAGAGTGAAAAATTTGAAAGTGAAATAAAGGAAAGTGCAGACATGTACTAGGCTAAGCATGAAATCTGATTCCTATACACACTTGCAATATTAAATCACAAATAAATTTCTGGATTAATAACAGATCAATCACTACATCTGGATTATTTTCATGCCCTTGACTAAGAATTTTTGGTTTTAGTTATGCCTAAATTAATCTACTATTTCCTTTGGTAGATTGCCTAACGGTCCCACTGGGAATGTGAAAAAAGTGCTTGGTTTGCAAGTGACAGTGCCATAGTAAATTAAACTATTTTTAAGAATGTACAGCTCTACTAGCCTTTTGGAAGTTTGAGAGATTTTGTGGAATGATAGAAATTTCACAGCTGCCGAGACTTGATTATTAGTGCTGCCAGTAACTAATTAATTTCTCTTAAAAGATGAATATTTACTTTCCTTGGAACAAACTAAATACAGAAAGCCTTGGTGATCTTGATGATCATCTTTTTAAAAAATTATGCATTCTGCATAAGCTTGTAAATTGTAAATAAGTTTTCAATGTATGGAGTTAACTAAAAAAAAGTAGTAAAGTGGCAATTTATGTTCATAGTAACCATGAGCACTATAGAGAGCTCTGTGTGACACTAGCATTGAATTTTTTTGGAGTCATAAATTAGATCATTTTAACAGATATATCAGAAAGCTGCATTTAGTGTTACAATTGATAATTTCCTATTTTGTTATAAGAATTCTGTTCTCCCATTAAGTAATAAAATAAAAAGTTAAGACTAACACTAAAAAGTTCATTGTTCAAATCTTGATTATGTTTGACAGGCCTCTTTATTTTCAAGCAGTCAGATATCATCTGACTTAAGCTAGGGCTTAAGTTTTCCCTTACTCGTCTAAAAAACTGAAAATTGTTTCTTGGCTTTCTTTAAAGAGCTAGTGAATGAAGACTTTATGTCTGCCAAATATTTTTCCAGGAATGAAAATGGAAATTGAGTGTACCTTCCTTATACTTTGTATTTATCCCAGGGAAAATGTATTCTACTATATGGAGACTACCTTAAAAATTATTGTGAATTTGTGGCCTAAGATTGCTATCAGTATCAGAGATTGCTAGATACCTTTGCAGCTTTTGAAGAGACCTATTTATGAGCTTGTTAAACAATATTCAGTCCATAAAATCACATCTTAAACTGAGATTTATGTGTCTATATTTCTTAGCTGTAAAAGACATTTTGTATGTACTGTCTAGTTAATAAGCTTCACTTATACTCCTAGAGGAACTTTTAGCTCTTAGTGGGATACTAAATCAACTAATATTTTCTATGCCTTGCTTTCCACATATATTAAAAATAACATATTAACAGCTGTAAAACACTGATATTTTAAAAAAGGGAAAAACAACTACTCAGTATAAAATTACATTTATTGTGTTTGCATGAAACTCCACAGAAGGGTAAAAATCAAGTTTGTAAAACTATAAAATAAATGGTGTTGACATTAGATATATTTGAGGTTAAACTACACTTTATTGGAAAAACCAAGAATCTTTAAGTTCTCTGAAGAACATGAACATTTCTACATTAATAACATAATTTGTTGAATGTTCCCAGAAATGGACTACTCAATTTTGTCAGATACAGTTTATTTTCCAATCAATTAACTAAGAGTCTGAGAAACACAAAAAGTGTATCTGAGTCTGATTACTTAGATGTTTAGACTCCTTGTTAAACAGAGCAAATCCTTAGTGTGTTGCCCTGATGTTTGTAAACACAGAATTGTAGTTAGCAAGACAGTTAAAGTTTTAGGTTTTAGAAAGGTCACTTAATCTTATAACATGCACAATAAAACATTCTTGTTTATACTCATTGCAAGTCTTCCTCAAAATTTTATATCTGTCTTTAAAATTCCTGTAGGAGATTTGAAAATTAAATAAGATGGAATATTTACAAAGCAATTTTATATTAGACTGAAAAGAATGAAAAAATGCATGTACTACTGTATTCCACTGGTGTGCACTGTAGACTTACAAATGCCACTGTAGGCAGCAACTTCTATGTTGCTTAAAGTAATTTTCAACTAGCTGAAGTGAAGAATGTGCTCTTACTCTGCATTATCCAGTGTTTTGGTAGTTAATGAGGGAAATTCATATTCCAGGTTGTGGGACATGAGACAAAAATTACTCTAATTGGTACTTAAAGCTTATCAGAACATCAGTAATTAGAAAAGTATCCCTATATGAAAAGGAAACCAGGCTAAATTAATATTTTGTATCTTTGGCAGAGACATTTCTGTTCTTCCTCTTTTTTACACTGTTGAAGGTAAGTCACAAGCTATTGATTTTGCACTACAGCAACAAAAATAATCTTTAAACATCTTTTAAAACAAACGTTTTCTGTTCTCTTTCTCAGTATACAGATGTTTTACATTGTATATTACAGCAATCTATGCATTGTTACTTAGAAGCATTATTTTCTTTAAGAGATCATGAATGGTTCCCTACCTGTTGTTTTGCAGGTGGAGGAAGCTCCACTGATGTGAGTGAGGCTTCTGAATAAATCAAGTCTTCTACTATCACTGTAAACATTTAAATGCTCTTTAAAACGGAATGGTCTTTTTGGAAGCTCAGGTTGTTAACAGCTATGTCCTGTTGAAGATTCTCTGTGATTTCTACCTTCTCCAGAAATCTTTATTCTGAAATTACCTTAGAGTGAGAAGATACCACAGAGTTGCTTACCTGTAATTGCTTTTTTCATTCACTTAGTATATATCTGAAATAGAAATAGTGGTACTCTGAGAATCTTATGGGAAATTTAGATACATGTAGTACAGTCATCTATTCTGTCTCATACTCTTCACTTGACTCAAAAATTGCCTTCTGATTGTCCTCTGAATCCTTCAGAAAACATAATAATCAGACATAACTCAGTAGCCTGAATGGCTATACTGGTTACTGTGAATTTTTCTGTTTAATTTCTCACTTAAGATGCACAGAAGTATTGTGTATTTTGCATGGCTATCATAGGAATGAGTGTCCCAAAAATTAATTTTGTGGTGCTTTTATATATTACAGAAGAGCCAGTAATCTGTTTTAGCATGTTAAAGGGGTTTTTATAAAGTTTGATATCAGAATCCTCAAGGCTGAGCTTTAAAATATCAATAGGTAATTTTGTGAAAACAACATCTGAATTATTTGAGAACTCAAATGACTTTATAGAGTGTAAACTCATGCAGTTAATTTTCCTATGATAAAACCTCATTAGTTTTAGACTAGATCTAGAATTTCGAGTGTTCCTTACTGGTCTCAATCCTTCATTTGTTTGAGAGGCTGTTGCAATTTTCAGATTGAGTGAAATGGGATGATAATGGTGCCACACATCTGACTTGTACTTTGATAAAAGTATTTTTAAATTACTTTTTATATTTTAGCATTCTCTCAGTTTCTTGTTTAAGTAAATATTTCTGCTAGTATGCTTATTATTAATTCACATAAAATCAACTTGGGCTAATTTTTTTTTAAAAATAACAAACCACTGAAGAATTAAATCTAACAACAGATAGAATGTACAAAATTTTATTTAATGTCTGACATTAAACATGTTAAATTAAAGATACAAGCATTTTGCACTTGATGTAGTCTTTTTCTTTCTATCCTTAACTGGATAGCAATGGGTCATTTAAAAACTAACAATCTAATTTGGGGAGAGGGAGAATAGCCTTAGATCATTCTCTTTCATTGTTTTTGAAAATAAAATGCTCTTTTCAGATGTGAAAAATCATAAATGGTCCTCTATTTATCCAGGATCTAATACCTTTGTGCTTATGAACAGTTTCCATTGCAGACTCAGCAAGACTGCTAGGAATCACTGCTTATATTAAGGCACAAGACTGTGCAAGCCTTGAAGGCTTGTGAAATCCATTGCTGTGTAGTAATCTAGAGTTTCAGGTTTATTATATGGTAAATGGATTAAGTAATTTTTTTGCATGCCTTTGAAGGGAAAACACATGAGAAACTGGAATTAAGTTTCTTGGATTTAAATGTTCTTGTCACATTCTACCAGCAAAGAAGGTGCCTAAAACATCTAGTGTTAGAATTAATGTAGCTTCATGCCTACTATCTAGGATACAGTTATATTCATACAGCTTGCAACATGGTTAGGTACTTTTGCTTCCTAATTTATATGTGTGAAATAAAAGGTTTCACTGTGGCTGCTGAGACGGAGTTTTCTTTTTGACTCTTGTAACATACAAGATAGCTGTATTACTTCTGGAACAGAGAAGTAGTACTTTCATGGAAGGTAGGAAGAGAACCCATTCTTCCCCCTCACCACTCCCTACTTTTTCTCTCCTTTTTCCTGCTTTCTTTTTTTTTTTTCCTGTTTAATGTGTAATAGGAATTTCCTCTGATCTTGTTTAGAGAGAACTGTCTGGCACTTAAGTAAGTGCTGTTCCACTGAAGCATTGCATTTTCAGATTACTTTCAAACAAAGGATTCAATCTTAGGAAGAATTAATGAATGTCTTTTTTGGATACAATCACAAAACTTTCCTTGCTTACATCAGTGAAGTACTGTCTCTGAGTAACAGCATGAGTGATACCCTGAAGTCAATGAGAAATCTGCTTTGGGTCAGTTTCTGAATTAAATTCTGTAGTAACAGGTGATTAAGAGCTGTGCCAGAAGATTCTTCAGGAACATTTGTAACTTCAAAATACCAAGATAATGTGTTATGATGGGTATGGCTCATATAAAACAGAAGAGGTGCCATGTAAACTGTACTGAAAACAGTAGAACTATTGCTACAGGCACTTGCCACCAGACCACTCTGCTATAGAAATTATCTTACATAATTTCTTACCTAGATCAAGTGACTAAAGCTGCACATTTCAAGTTCCTACTCTGAAAGGAGAGCTTTATTTAGACAATGTTTTATACTATATTTACCTGAAGTCTTAGCATCACAACACTTTAAAATTTCTTTCACTTTTAAAACAGTGTAGAGTGTTTTGACTACAGGAAAGTAATGATTACAAATTCTAGTGTGGTCTCACACTATTTAGTATTCTAGTAGTCTTAGATATACTTATTTGTAGAGACCTAAAGTTACAGGAAACATCCTATTACCAGCATCCCTTGTCTATTAATCTGAAAAGTCAACAGACTTCATCTGTAAGATAAGTGAAGTAGTGAAGTTCCCAAGTTAAATGTAGAAGGCTTTGAATGTTGCTCTCAGTTTTGATGTATTTTTGGTACGATTCGCTAGCTGTTACATCAAAAAATATACTGTGAACTGAAACAATTTTAACTAGCATTTTATTTTCCAATTTATCAATTAGAATTCTTCTTATATCTCTAATATTATTAATTTAATAATTTCTCATCAATTAGATGGAACAGTGCTCTGATCTGCAGCATGTAATACTAATACTGTCCAGGAAATTCTTGAGACTGATGACAATTTGAACTTGCTTTGAGTGTTTCCAATCATGCTGACCACTATTGATTTTTCTGTTTCCTGACAGTTCCTTATTTAGCTATATATTTGTCTCAATTTGGTGGTATAAAGTGAGGATGGAAAATTAGATTAGAAATTGGTTGGAAACAAGAGTTATTGACCTTCAGTACAGCAAATAAAACTAATAAAAAAAAAAGGAAAGATTTTCCATTGCACTATTTACTTTTGTATGTTTGTTTGTTTATTTTTTTCAGAACATTTCTGCATCTCTGCATTCATCTTGTGAAAAATCCCTATATTTCTAGATGAAAGGTTATCATCTTCTTCTTACAGTGCTTATTAGAAAGGCTTATGGCTTATTCTAGTCCCTGAATCAATTACTAATAATAACTAACAGTTTTATTAAACACACAGCAATAGATAACTACGTGCAGTAAAGGGAGGTAAGTTGTTAAAGTCTGAACTAAAATTAAATTTATATGCTAGTTATCTGTAAAGTACCAAATTTTAAAGTTATCTTTGGTAAATGATAGATAAATTGTCATTGCTCTGAGACTTAAGAATAAAAATGTAATTTGCTATTCCTTTCCATAGAATAGAAGCTTATTTTTGCTTTCAATTAAGTCTGTATGTGAATTTCTACTCGTAGGCATACCAACCAACAAATCTATTCTTTATCATGATATTAAAAAAAAACGTTTTGCATTAATCAGTCTCATCTCTCTCAGGGGATAGTCTGTGCTCCTTGTTTTGGGAAGGAGATTTTTCTATTAGGTTTAGGTAGGAAAAAAAACCAAAAAGCCACATGCACACATGGTCCCCACCCCCAGATAAGAAAAGTATAACAAAAGTAAACTAACTGCAGATCATTAAAACTTTTAAACTGGGCAACTTCAGTCTTGCAACAACACTTGGATGAAAAGGAAATTAAGCAGAGTTTAGTAAGAAGATTAAGAGTCACTAAAAACAAACAAAAAAAAGAGGTTCTCAGCAGAGGCCTATTACAACTTTTTTTGAAACATCAGCCAAAATGTCTGGAATTGAACCTTTAAGCACACAGTGAGCAGTCTTTCATTTCCCCCTTCCCCTCACCTCCACCCACCATAGAACTAAGATGTCACTGAGGCAAATTAAGGGATGAAAGTTCACGATTTGCTTCAGATCATTTTGTTTAAGAATACTCCAAACCAGCTGCCTGTTGAGATTTCAAATTAAATTAGGAAAAATAATTGCTGTAATCCCTCTGTCTAAAACAAGCTTTGCCATTTACCTAGGTTTTTTAACACAGTTTGTTTAATCTATTACCACTGTCACCTCTGCTGTGTTCTGTCATAATCCAATCAACTGCAAGAAAAGCATGCTACTGTTTGTAAAGCAAACAAAGCAAACCCTTCGGTGTAAATGTCAAGAGCTCTAGCTTTCTCTTGCTTGGCAGTGAAACAGAAATATTAAGGTATGATTTTTTATTTATTTTTTTTAATAAATTAATTTGAGCTACATTTCTTAGACCAGTTGATTGTTAGGTAGTATGGGAATTTTTATTTGTTCATTTCATGTATTAAAAATTCAACCTCTCCATGTGTAGTAGCAAAAGCGACAAGGCATTTGTTAGCACATTGGAATTCTCATTCACCACATGAGTGATGGCTTGTCAAGTTTTGAGAGTTTTTGTTGATGTGTGTCCCTTATAAATTTCAAGCAGTATTCTTCAAGGGATTAGCTGAAATGTGAATTCTTTCCTTGACTGAGATTAGAGAACACTTTAAATTCACCTAAACCATTGTATAATGTTCATTTAGATTAAACTTGATTGGAACTCTAATTACGAAGTTCATCTCTAGGCAAAAAAGGAAATGCGGTTTGAGAAGTGATATTAATCCCATCTCAAATATCACTTGCATTTAAGAATATAGCAAATGGGCATATTGTACATGCCATTTTTATGTAAGGTCATACTTATCTAGGCACCAATATTTTGCTAAACATAACAAAAAAAATGATAATCTGAAGAGCTTGCAGTAGGGGGGACGTTGCAAAAAGATGCCCAGTGCATTCAAATGAGTTTAGATTCAGTCTCTCTGTAATTACAGGAAGCACAGAAAGCACTTGAATCTGAGTGTTTTTGTCTTTGCCTTTATTAATAAAACAGTCTTCAAGTCAAAGGCTACTTAAAGGTTGCCTAATATTAAGGTTATGAGCAAATAGTTGTTGAATTAAGTTGGAACCAATGCTTCAACATTTCTTTTCTGCAATCAGGAATTAATCAGAGTTGCTCTCTTCAGATTTGTACAAGGAGAAATGAAAAGTATTTGATTTATGAGCAATATCAAGGAACCGGGAAACTTTTGGAAGTGGTTAGTATGAAGAAGTAGGCTAGAAGGGAACCCAAATAGAATGCTGGTATTGAATGGTCTGAAAGACCACAGGAAAAGGGGACTTTCTTAGGTCATGTAGAATATTTGCAGAGTCAAATTACTGAAGTAAGCTAGTGAAGCATCTTTTTGGGGCAGCTGGGTAAGTGACCTTGGATGTAGACGTTGGTGCTTTTTATAGCATGAGCATTTGTTAGAGTTTGGACCTGGCTCCCTGCCAAGTCCCTGAGACTGTAGCAAAAACCTCCCACTCCCTTCCCCTTTGGGCAAAGGAAAAACTATAGAAACTGAAAAAAAACCCAAACCCAACTGAATTATATCAAAATATATATATTTTTACATATATTACGGTTATATACAGTTAAAATACTGTGTACATATAAAAAGGAATCCCAAACACCCCCCAAAGGGGAAGGAAAAGGGAAAAGGGACAAAAAGGAAACCAAAACAGATATGCACAATCGAACTCCGGGAACAATCAATAAAGAACTAGCAAAGAAAATCTTACTACTCTCCTTGAGACAGCAGAATCACACCAAACGATCACCCGCACCCTCCGTCTCCCAAGGCCTCCAAGGCCCCACTGGGCCTCACTCCCCCACATGAGCAGGACCGACAGCAGAGAACCTGTGCCTTCAGGTCCACCAGAAGGGAAGAGGGAAGAGGCTTCTCTCTCCTTCTTATTTATACCCTGACGTACATAAAAATCGTATGGAATACCGGGAACGTGGCCACTTCCTTGGTTACAAACTAGTCACCAAGGAAGGCCTAGACTAAAACTACCACAGCATTGCTTTTAAAATATGGCAAAGCCACAAGAAGTAGGAGGGCAATATGTCTGAACAGCTTCTAAAATAGGAAACGTAGAGCAGGCAAGGTTGTGAGTTATGCTGACAGAAATTCTGGAGATGCAGTTGGTTGCCCCAGCCTGAGACAGAATTTTGGGGTAGGGTTAAGCAAAAGAGAAAGCTTAGAAGTGTTGTTGGAATGGGGCTAGAATCAGGGGAGCGGGAGTCCAAGGAAAGTTAGGAAAACCAAGAGATCTGTACTGTGAGGGCCTTTATGGTGTGAGCCAGAGGTGAGGGTCTTAGTCCCAGACAGAGCTGGAAAATACTGTTGCTCATATTGTAATATAGTTATAAGGTCTGCATAAAATTATCTATGTATATATGCATTGAATATATATAAAATGAGAGAATATGAGTATTTTTTCCTAAAAAACAGTAAAAATTTTAAACAAAAAATTATTTGATGGACCATTTATTATTGGTAATTTAATTATAATTAATTTTTTTCAGTTAGTAAATAGCTCGCATTTATCACATTCATCTTATGGAGGAAGAGAGGAAATTTTCAGGATGTTTCCCAGCATCTTGATAGACAAGATATTTGTAACTTTTAAGTAGCTTTAAAAAAAAAAAAATATTATGGCAAATTTTTCAAAATGTAGGAGGAATAGTTATAGATTTCATACCTTTTTTCTAATTTAGAAATCTTGTGGGGCCATTTGTTCTGAGATTCAGCAAACAGCAAACCTTCCTCTGGGAATTCACATCAGCAGATGGATATCCCCATTCCCCACAGTAGGGAGTTTTCTGTTGCTATTATTCACCACTTCCTCCTAGTGATCCTGAGTGGCTCAGCCTCATTCACCAGAGAGACTTCTCATCAACTGCAAGGGCAGTGAACCTGTTCTGAAGGTACAAGTTATCAGGTGGGGCATGAATCTAGTGCAAGAAGCCACCAGTTTCCAATCTTCATCGTGAGAGTTTCCACTTTCCAAATTCATAAGCATAGGTTCTTCCTGCCGCTCCCCTAAAGCTGATGGTTCAGACTCTTGAAGCTGCAAGATCTCAGAGAAGATCTAGTCCATCTGTTTCTCATCCTCTCTGATTCTGTGCAGTTTGGTGGCCCCTTCCCATATGTCTTTCACAAGGAAGGAGAGCCCCTTGACAGCTACACATCTCCTGCAGGGTATGAGCGAGAGGCTCAAGAGGCTCAAGGGACTCCCTGCAGCCTGACACTTGCTGTGTCCTCCTTCTGAAGCTTTCTGGTAGTGAAGGAGCAGTTACTTCAGTCATTCTTTATGTGACAGCAGCAGAAACCCACAAGTACCTTATGGGGTTCCCATGAGTTCCTCAGTGATCTCTGAGAAAATGCCCAGAAAGTCAAGAAGAGACTTAAATCTTTCAACTTCACCTTGGAGAATGTACTCACAGTGCTTATTTCATCTACTTAGAAATTCAGTCAATATCAATAATAATGACAAAACTGAGGAATGGTTCTTACACAAATATTTTATTTTGAGGTATGCAAATATATGGCCTGCTACCTTTTTGGCAATATGGGAGCTCCTCAACCAGAAATGGTGATAAAATATTGATATATTAGCAAATATCAGAGAAAGCTGCATCAAGAATGGAAACTGAGATGAGGCTGACATTATGTTCTATTTTGAAAGGTACGAGAAGATGGTCATGTTTAGTTTTTATTATTTTTATTGTTTTCTTAATTAAATTTGCATAGAGAAGATACGTTAGTGCTCATAATAATCAAGCGTATGTTTTCCTGTGACCAGGAAAACATACTGTGTATGTTTTCTGTGTTTCTCTCAGCTGAAACACACTTTACTCGTAACAACACTTACAGGTATTTGCATGGACTAGTAATGTATGAAGTTTGCATCTTAAAATACAGATTGATAGTGTTCTGAAAGATAATAAGGTATCTAGTTCATTTTTCATATGCATTAGTAATTTGGTTGATCAGGACACACAGAAAAGATTGATATATTGCCTGGCTATAAAAATGAATAAAGCATTTATGCATTTTTTTCAGCCACATGTGAGAGCCCTGCAGTTTCCAAGACAGCCTACAAATGGTTTAACATTTGGATTATATCTCAGTAGAACTGTTTTCTTATGTAAGAAAACTTCATTCTTCAGTATTCTTGTCTGGAAAAATCCTTATTGCTATGTAGCTCTCAAAATACATGTCATCAGCCCTTTTCCCTGGATAAACTCTAAACACTAAAATAAACTACATGAGATGTATGACTTTTTCCACATAGTGTGAATGTGAATATTAATTTCAGAATTTCAATAATGTCTTGTATCAGATTGCTATATAAATATATATATATGTAAGTATATCTCAAAACAAAAAAATTGAATGGAAACCTATGTTGTTTGGTAGTCTTTTTGTTTGTTGTTTTGCTTTTTAATTTAATATATGATTGATATCTCCTTTCAATACCATTTGGTCTGCTGGAAAACTGATTTTCATATTAATTTAGGGTTAAGTATTCAGGTGCTTGTATAATTCCTTTTTTATGTGTAGCTTCTGATTCTGTACACTAATGAATTGACAGCACCACTACATAAAGCTTATTTATGTGAGAAAAAAGTTATATTACTTTTGTATTTAAAAAACAATTTCTGTTAGTACTGCACTGTGTTGCATACAGTTTATTCCTATACTGAGCACCAGCTACTAGGGAAAGAATAAATAGAAGCTACTGCTAAACAGATACTACTTGCTAAAAAGGAGAAATATATTTCAGGATCCTAATTTCAGACTCTTACAAGTAGGGCTGTAGAGTGAAGGACCAAAGCATTATGGGGCTACTATGTCTTGGAGAGATTGTAGATACTTTTCAGGGGATCTAGTTTTGTTAAGGCTCATTGAGTTGAGTTTAGTCGCAAAATGAAATATACTTGTAAGAAGCCTCTTAACCACTAATTGTAATTATCAAACAGTGCAGTGTATTGCCTGTGTAAAATGTATTTTCAGTTTCTTATAGGAGCACCTTTCAGTCAGACTGGTTCCCACCAGGTTTTGTGCACTGACAGTTATTGTTCTTGTAGACTGTTTTTGGCCTGAAGATAGTAAAAGTGCAGATTTCTTTCTCCTGCAGGTGTAATTAAGGAAGATTTTTTGTCTTTTAATTTTATTTGATGGATGCAGATTTCAGAAGGAAAGCAACTATTTCCCTTCAGTTTTAAATCCTAATTGTCAGCCAGGTCACAGTTTACCTGGCAGATTAACTGTTCTCTCTCCATCAACAGTAGAATCTACTTTGGGGGCCAATGGGAATACAGAATTTTTTATTTACTTTATATTATAATAAATCAGGGGAAATCTGATACAGTGAGGCTCTAAGAAAATTCCTGTAAATATGTAAATATGAAAACAGACATTATGTGGGAGAAGAGTTAGCTATAACAGCACAAGATTTATCAGACAAAAATAATCATGCTCTTATCTTCCAACTCAGAATATTCTGTGATTCTGTGATTGGTTTTTAAATATTCATTCAAATATTCCCATTTTTCTGGCATGCCTACAGGAATATCTACTTGACAGAATTGTCCTTACATCTTTTGACTATCAGATATTTTTTTGACTATCAGATTTTTTTTTATCTTCATTCTAACAGTCCTTTCTGGTTCTAACTGGTTTCCTAGATAATTTTTGCAGTAGCTCATAATTAATGAAAAAAATGTTGAATAAATAATCAACACTTTATAACTTGGTAGACACTGACAGTTTGGACATTCCTCTAGTGTCAATCTTGTTATGAATTACTGATCACTGTATTACTAAATTCACTGATTACAGTGGAGAAGGCTTGAGTGGGGAGGTTGGACCAGATGTCCCACTGTGGTCCCTTCTAACCTTACCCATTCTGTGATTGTGATACTGCAAGAAACTTTCAGTATTTGCTTAGTCATCTTGACTAATTTTTTCACCTGAAAAATGTAAATATCTCTTGTTTAAAATGAGATAAAACATAAAACCACTCCATAACTTTAAAGTAAAAATGAATGCATGATGTGCTGATAATCTCTTTACTGATCTCAACAGTTTAGAGAGTTAAAAGTAGTAGCTCTGAAGTTTTTAACTATTTTCAGATAATTAGTGAAAGCAGAATTTTGATCAGGTATTATGGATAATTTTTTCTGATAGTCATTGACAGAAAATGTGTTTTCCTTGAATGCATAGTAGATTCTCCTGAAACCTGAAGGTGTTAATTTTAATGAAATACATAGTACATATAAAATTGAACTTACAAGAAACTGATAAAAAGCTGTGCCAGAATCTACATGGAAAGAAAGATGTCTGAGATCAAGGGTAGTTTTCCCCACCTCATTCCCAGCATTTTCCAATTTTTGAATTTATTTATGCCTCTCCGCATATACTATTCACAATTGTTGTAAGTTTAAAGTTTTTTATGTATCTATGGACAACTTATATTCCTTCATAAATCACTTCTGGTAAATTAGTCATACACACAAAAGAGTCTTCTCTGTGTGCAGATGGGGGAAAGGAAAATAAGCGCTGGTAAATCAACCACTTTTCTTTTAGTGTCAACACAGTGCAATGATATCAGCTTGCAACAGAGTTAAGCAACTGAGTAGCACCAGAAGGAAGAAATATTTGATTACTAAACATCCTGGTGCTCAGCATTGTTATGAATGTAAGCATTCATTAAAAAAAGTTCAATTTGTTGCAGGGCTTGGTGTCTCAAGATATTGTCAGGCACATAAACATTTATCATGCTTTCAGTATAGTTTCTGGTGGACTAAATGGTGTTCTTGGCAGACTTGCTCACAGTAAGAGAAAAAGCAGAATAAATTTTTTTTTTCCTATATTGAATATTGAAGTACTTGTCAAATAAAAATGTAGACAACATTTGTCTTCCCTTTCCTGTGGAGGGACTGCTATGGATTCTGGTAATCTTTGATTGCACCTTTTAGATGAAGAAGGAAAAGAATTCTAGAAAATGTCAGATATACTGTAAATAGTCACTGCAAAACTGCCCAGTGTCACACATGCTAAGTAATAATTTGCTTGCCAGGAAACATCACAGCTGCATACAGCAGTGCAGGTTTTGGAAGCAGGAAAGCTGATGGTTTCCTTTCAGACTTTAGGAGCTTTTGCAATTTTTATCATGTTCTTACAGACTTCTAGCAAAAGAAATCTCAAAACAAACAAAATAAATATAATTAAAAAAAAAAAGGCAAAAAACCCCAAAACACAGCCATCCCATATCCCAACAAAATACAGGTTACTATGCAAGTAATGAAGATTCCTGTCTGAGTTGCAGAAAAGGAAAATGTACTACTTGTGCTGAATTTTTTTGACTAACTGTGGGGGAAAAGATCCATAAGAATCAAATTCACTAATTTCTTAATGAAGCTTTATAGTTATTTCAGTAAGTTTTCTTTATTAGGAGGGTGACATGATCCTTAATTCATAATCAACCTGCGGCTTATTAAATTTTCAGTTCAATATCTGCCTTGCTTAAAATGTGCAGAATAATTTGTAGCACTAGGTAAATGGAAATTACTTCCATGCACAAAACAGTGAGGATATTAAGAATCTTGAAAAACTGTATTCATTCATCCTGCTTTGAAATATGAAAAAAAATCTGCACAGTCATTTAAAGCACAAAAAAAGCATATTGATTTTAAATCATCATTTTTGATCTGTGCAAACTGAAGCAGATATTTTAGGTCTGCAATTGAGTGAGTCTGCCAGAGTTTTCTAATCATTAGTTTAAACAGGAATTCTTGTCTCTCTGGGTCACAAGTCCATAGGCCATATTTGTCTTGCCTGTAGATTCCTAGTATAAAGACAGATAGCATTAAAATTTAATATTTTTGTGTGGTAGTGTAAGGTTCAGATTGTAAATAAATAAATCAATAAAACTCTACTAGTTTTAGTCAATTTGGCTGTGGCAAATGCCATCCATGAAATGTGAAGTATCTTGTATAGACAACTTTTATTTAAGATGTTGCAGAATCTTTCTCAGAAAATGCTGTTGGCAAAAAATGGTAGTTTTGTAGAAAAAAAATTTTTGCAGGGAGAATTTCTGGTTGAATTGTCTTTTTTTTTTTTTTCTGATATCACTGCCAGTCAGATCAGATCAAAATGATAGGGTTTTTTAACCATAATACTTGTGCTCTGTCCAGCTCTATTTTAAGTGCTTTTTTTATAAAGCTGAGGATCATAACTGTCTAAATACATTTTCCTACCATTTCTGTAGTTTTATAGGAAGCAAACAAATTTTTGTGCTAAAACAAACAAAAAAATAAATTGCTGCTGTCTTAATCTCCCTTTCTCCTGAAGGATGTGTGGAAATTCTGTTTTCTGTCTGAAATCATATTGACTATGTTTCTTCTTCATCATCTTTCTTTTTGCTGTCATTACACCTTAATTGTTGTCCTCCATCCTACTCTATCTTCTCTTGACTGAGGGGAAGGAGAAAAATGTTGTTTCAGTAAAAATTTTTGAGCTTCAACCACTGTTATGTTGCCTTAAACTGAACCAGGGCATTAAGATTTTCCTGCTAATGAACTGTACAAAGTAGAGTTCCTTTTTCTGTGTCTGGCTTTTTTTCAGGGTTCTGCCTTTCATGGTAGTCATAAAAGGGTGCAGGTTAGCTCTAAGATGTAATTTTCCAGTTTCAAAAGGTCAATACACTGTACTTCATTTCCACTACTCACCTTTGCAATTATTCACTTCACTGACAGTATCTTGACCTCTCTCTATACTTCCACCATTATTCAGGTCTTCCTATTAAAAGGTAAAATTCAGTGGAGAAAAGGTAAAAAATCTGTGGAGACATTTTATGGACTGAAAATATTCACATTTGAAGGGAAAATTAAAGATCTCAAGATTTCCAATGTTGCAAATAGTTTCTTATCTTTTGCTTCCTTTATAAATTGAATTCTGGAGTTCCACATGAGAGCATCTAAAATACTTATTCTTTGTACAAATATGACAATGTATATTTTCGGGAGGAAAAAAACCCCTGAAATTCTTTTCAGTGGAGATGTGAGAGAGGTATCACTGCTGTTCAGTCAATTTGCGTTTTTAAACTGAAGTTTCAGTAATACATTTCAAAATGAAAAATAGGTATTACTTTTCCAGTGAAGCATTTTTCTGTGAAAAGTAAAAGGAAAGAGTTGAATTTAAGGCAGCAATAGATTCATTTAAAGGATGTTTGTTTGTTTGTTTCTTTGTTTGTTTTTCATGAAATGAAGTACGGGAAAAAAATTAAAAATGCCAGGTTCCATTTAAAGTAGCACAGGGACATAGAATCATTTTCAATTGAAAAACAAGCAACATTTCAAATCATGTTTCTGCAGATAAACAGATAAGCTTCTTTTTTTTTTTTTTTTTTACTTCTTTTGTTTTGCCTTGTGTTAATGAGAAGAATACATTCTCAAAAATCTAGTTAACACCTAGCATTGCCTTTGGTAATTGCACTTAATCTTCCCTGAAAGATAAAACACACATTATATAAAGAACCTTCTTACAACATCTCAAAGAGGACTGAACAAACTTGGATGTGTTCCGAAAGACCATAGCCCTACAAGATTTTTTACAGAAAATTACATTAAAGACATCACAAATTATCTATTTTTGTTTGTTCTTCCTAACTTAATTCCAGACTTGTTTTCTTGCTTTGCTTTAATTTCCCTACTCATTTGGAAGACTGACATGAATGACTGAGAAGTAGGGTAGATTTTATTTTTCTGACTTTATTCTGGAGTTCTTTATATGTTTGGTACACACACAGGTAGGGAGCTAAACACCACACAAGTGTTCACTCAGTCCCCTCCAGTGTGATGAGGGAGAGAATCAGAAAAAAAATTAAATCTTGTGAGTCGAGATAAAGACAGTTTGATAGGACAGAAAAGGAAGAGAAGTTAAAGAACATACAAAACAAGCGACCCACATAGCACCAGCTGACTGATGACCAGACTCTGGGAAGCAGTCAGCCCCTCCCAGCCAACTACCCCTATGTGTCTTTTTTTTGACATGGCATCATATAGAATAGAATATCCCTTTGGCTAGTTTGGATCAGCTGTCCCCTCCCAGCTTCTTGTGCAGTCTCGGCCTCCTTGCTGGCAGAGCATTATGAGAAGCTGAAAAGACTGACTTAGTGTAAGCACTGCTCAGCAACAATTAAAGCATTCCTGTGTTATCAATATTATTCTCATACTAAATTCAAAACACAACACTGTACCAGCTACTAGGAAGAAAATGAACTCTATCCCAGCTGAAATCAAGACAATTAAATATGCAAATTTATCATTATTGGACTCATAAACATCTTGAGTGAAATTAATTGAAATTTTACAGACACAGAGGTAAGTAAATTTATCTTTGACATCAGATCTTGGTTTGGTAGTCATCTTCTGCTTAATTACCTGATG